>NW_028241363.1:0-186261 GCF_964263255.1 Lissotriton vulgaris | reverse complement strand
AACCGAGGAAATCTTTTAGTTCTAAATCAAAAAGAAGCATTGCTTTAACCAGACTGACCTCGTGTGAAGCGGTTGCTCCACCATTCCTCCTGAGCCCATAGCGCTTCCTCTGGTATCGTAGCGCTGCTCCCCTACCACTGCCATACTTGTGACTCATTATAATTGAGTCTACACACGCTCCGCTGCGTAGCGCTCTGCATCTCTTTGTATGCCTAATTGATTACGTGTATTATTTCAGTCTACACACGCTCCGCTGCGTAGCGCTCTGCATCTCTTTGTATGCTTAATTGAATTCTTGTATTATTTCAGTCTACACATGCTCCGCTGCGTAGCGCTCTGCATCTCTTTGTATGCTTAATTGAATACTTGTATTATTTCAGTCTACACACGCTCCGCTGCGTAGCGCTCTGCATTACTTGGTTTGGTGTGAATTGTTAACTGTGACATATCCGCATTGCCTGGCCCGTGTAGCACTTTTCCATTTGGGAACGCTCCGCATTGCTATCTTTGTGTCTGTAATTGACATTGTGCCCGCCTTCCACCGCCAGCTCGCATCACCCGATCCTGTTGTTTTCCCCTCGTCCATTTTGTTGTGCCTGCAGCCCGTCCCTCCCCCTACGCTCCCGCCTCCCTGCTCCCGCTCCCACGCTCCGCCCCCCTCCACCTCTCCACTTATGTCAGATGCACCAACGCGCAGCGTCCACACGCTACGGCCGCGCCGAAGGTGCGCCAAAGGTAAGCCCGTCTACGCCCGTCCGCGCCTGGACCGCGCCCAGCGCCAGACCCCCTGGTCCTCGTAATGCCCACCCCTCCCGCATTACTTACGATGCCACCACCCTCCTAGCCTTTAACCCCGGCCGTTCCCCCTACTGCGTCCAAGCCGCTCCTGGACACACCCATGGACCCTTCTCCTGCAATTCCTGCAAGTTCGACGGCACCAAGAACAACTCCTCATCTAGGAACACACTCCAGATATCCGACCCCAACCACCTACAATGCATCCTGCTCAACACCCGCTCAGTCCACAGGCACGCCATCGACCTCTGGAATCTACTAGACACCATCTCTCCTGACGTCGCCTTCCTAACAGAAACTTGGATGAACGCCACATCAGCCCCAGACATCACCATTGCCATCCCGGAAGGCTATAAGATCATTCGCAAGGACCGTACCGGACACACAGGAGGAGGCATCGCTATCGTCCATAAGAAATCCATCCGCATCTCAACCAGCTCAGACGTCAATCTCGCCAACACTGAACACCTTCACTTCCAGATCCACATCGACCCCAAGACCACACTCAGAGGCACCCTCCTTTACAGGCCTCCAGGACCCCGCGCACAATTTAGTGAAGACATCACGGACTTCATCACTCCACACGCGCTCCCCTCCGAAGATTACATCCTTTTGGGAGACCTCAACTTTCACCTTGAAAAGAACAACGACCGCAACACCACCACCCTTTTGGACAACCTCGCCAACCTCGGACTTAAACAACTTGTCACTTCCCCCACCCACATCGCAGGTCACACACTCGACCCTATCTTCACCTCCAGCAAACATGTCTCCTTCGGCCACACCACGGCTCTCCTTTGGACTGACCACAGCTGCGTTCACTTTACCTACAACAAGCCCACACCCAACAACCACCCCCAACCCACTCAGCAAAGAAACTGGAACAAAATCACCATCGACCAGATCTCCTCATCGCTTCTTCTAAACCCCCCAGCCCACTCCTCAAACCCCGACCAAGCCGCCACCAACCTCACCCAATGGTTATCCAACAGCGCCGACATCCTAGCACCACTGAAAAAACGACAAATCAAACTAGGCAGCAAGAAGGCCTCCTGGTTCAACGATGATCTTAAGAAATCCAAGAAACTCTGTCGCTCCCTTGAGAAGGCCTGGAAAAAAGACCCAACCACCAGCACCAAGGACGCCTTCAAAAACGCCACCCGCATACACCACCAACTGATCCGGAATGCCAAGAAAGCCGCTTTCAAGGACCGACTAGATAACAACGCCCACAACAGCAAGGAATTAATCAACATCGTCAAGGAATTTACCAACCCCTCAGCCAACTCCAACGACATCACCCCCTCTCAAGCCCTCTGCGACTCCCTAGCCTCATTCTTCCACAACAAAATTGCAGACATCCACAACAGCTTCGACAACCGACCCGAAGACCAACCCACCCAACCCCCTGCAGGACCCCCACCCCCCTTGAACACCCTCAATGACTGGAAGCCAATCTCCACTGAGGACACCATCCGTCTGATGAACTCTATCCACTCAGGATCCCCCACAGACCCATGCCCTCACCATATCTTTAACAAAGCAAACTCCATTATAGCACCGCACCTCCGAGACGTCATCAACTGCTCCCTCAACTCCGCAACCTTCCCGGAAAGCTGGAAATATGCCGAACTCAGCGCCCTCCTGAAGAAACCCACAGCTGACCCCACCGAACTCAAAAACTACCGCCCCATCTCACTCCTTCCATTCCCGGCCAAAGTCATCGAGAAAGCGGTCAACAACCAGCTCGCCGCCTTCCTCGAAACCAACAAATCCCTCGACTCCTCACAATCCGGCTTCCGAGCCAAGCACAGCACTGAAACCGCCCTCATCGCAGCAACAGACGACATTCGAACTCTACTGGACAATGGAGACACAGTCGCCCTCATCCTCCTCGACCTCTCCGCAGCCTTCGACACGGTCTGTCATAGCACCCTTTTACAACGCCTCAGAAACGTCGGAATCCAAGGTAAAGCACTGGAATGGATCACCTCGTTCCTTGCCGGAAGAACCCAGAGAGTCCGCCTTCCACCATTCAAGTCAGAGGCCACTGAAGTCATCTGCGGCGTACCACAAGGATCTTCACTCAGCCCCACCCTCTTCAACGTATACATGAGCCCCCTCGCGGTCATCGCACGCCAACACAACCTCAACATCATCTCCTACGCCGATGACACTCAACTGATCCTATCTCTCACCAGAGACCCGAACACTGCCAAAACCAACCTGCATGAAGGAATGAAAGAAGTAGCCGACTGGATGAAACACAGCCGCCTGAAACTGAACTCAGACAAAACTGAAGTCCTCATCCTAGGCACCTCCCCCTCCGCCTGGGATGACTCTTGGTGGCCAGAGGCCCTTGGAAAAGCACCCATCCCGACGGACCACGCACGGAACCTGGGCGTCATCCTGGATTCCTCACTCTCGATGAACAGACAAGTCAACGCCGTTTCTTCATCTTGCTTCAACATTCTTCGCATGCTCAAAAAAACATTTCGTTGGATCCCCACCGAAACTAGGAAAACGGTCACCCACGCTCTGGTCACGAGCCGACTGGACTACGGAAACACCCTCTACGCCGGTACTACCGCAAAACTCAAGAAAAAACTCCAACGCATCCAGAACGCTTCAGCCAGGCTCATATTAGACATCCCGCGTAAAGAACACATCTCTGGTCACCTGAAAAACCTCCACTGGCTCCCCGTCAATAAGAGGATTACTTTCTGGCTCCTAACCCACGCACACAAATCACTCTACGAAATCGGACCCGAATGCCTCAACACACGACTGTCCTTCTACACCCCCACCCGCCAGCTACGATCCTCCAACCAAGCCCTTGCCACTGTACCTCGCATCAACAAAACCACCATGGGAGGTAGATCCTTCTCCTACCTGGCAGCTAAAACCTGGAACTCACTTCCCACTCACCTTTGCCTTACTCAGAACCACCTAGCATTCAGAAAGCAACTTAAAACGTGGATATTTGACAAGTAATTCCCCACCCTTCTTCAAGCGCCTTGAGACCCTCTGGGTATGTAGCGCGCTATATAAATCTATTGACTTGACTTGACTTGAATGTCATCCTCTGGAATGAGGTAGATGCAGGCCTAAACACACAGGGTATGTCATAAATGGTGTCATGGAAATTGTAATGAGTGATGTAATATGTGAAGTCATAAGCAGTGTATGGCGGGGGCGCAAGTTACTGGTGAAGTTCTGTTTTTTTAGTTCAAAAAGTTAATGATCTTACTGATTTATTCACCCAACTATAAGTCACTTAAACCTTTGTTTTTTCTGTGAATTTCTAAGGTTTTATTTTTTAACAAAAACGTATCTTTTTATCACACCTAACTATAATGTTATTTTAACCTTTGGTTTTGTCTACTGGATATTCTACACTACAGCTGCATAAAAGACCACAAGGTAATGTTTCCAGTGACCTTGTGTACGTGTAATTTTGGCAAAGTGATTGTTCCTCAAGTTTCTTTATACAGAAATCAGTGACAAAATGAATCCTTGCATAGAGAAGATAATGAGACTACAGACAAAGAGTTCAATCTCTCCCAAAGAGGGGGTACTTCCTCTTAATTAGAAGTCAGTGCTGCTTCGTTTGGTGGAGATGTCCTCATTCTCTGCTTCAAGAAGATACCATCAAAATTGGTGTGAAACACGCTCAGTTCACTTTGGCAAACTGAGCTGTCCATCATCCTAGAAAATGGTGGAACACCATTCCATACTACCAACATGGAAGAGGAACAGCCTAATGGGTGGAGTTTGTAGGTGATTTTTGCACATTTACATATCTTAGCAGTAGTACGAAGGAAGAAGCATGGACTCTGCTCCCATACCATGAGACGACAAGAAAGAATGTACCATAACGGTGGAGCCACCCCTGCCACTGGGTAATATATATATATAAGATTTCAAGAGCGCGGTTACAGTACAGATCTACTGCAACGCGCCCTCTCGAAAGTATCCTTACTTTCGAGGGATGATTTGTTGACTCTCAAACCAATGACCTTAACTGAGGAAAATGATACCAAGGTAGTATGTCTCATCACCACCTTTTGCTCTCAACAACGCAAATTGAGACGTATTATTAACTCCAAATGGCCTATCATTTTGTAGGATGTCATCCTGGGTCCCATTCTACCTAATAAACCGGCTATCACCTTTAGGAGAGCTCCCTCCATGAAGGATGCTCTAGACCATGCCCAACCAGAATTGACACCTAAACGTACCTGGTTAGCAAAAACCGTCTTTTTCAAATGCACTTCTTGCCGTGCGTGCACTTTTGCAGTTAATGGGACCCATTACAAGTCAGCATTTAATGATAAATCCATCTCAATTTCTGAATATCTGACTTGTAGGAGTGACTATGTCATCTACCAACTCAAGTGTACTTGCAATCTTTCTTACATTGGCAGCACTAAGCTACCGGCCAATCAACGTATTTTACAACATATACGGGCAATCATAAATTCAGACAGTAACTACCCGGTGGCTCGCCACTTTAAGGCTGTTCATAACAACAGATTGAAAGATTTGCAATACACGCTTCTAGGGTCTGTCTCAAACCCCGGACGGGGAGGAGACAGGGAGAAACTCCTAAGACAAAAGGAGACCTATTTCATCCTTATTTTCGATTCTAAAGCACCTAATGGCCTAAATGCCACTGATGAACTACATAATTTTTTGTAAAGTTGATCTGAATTTACATCTTTGAGTTTTTGAATAGGCTACTCATAGCAAATAAGTAACTCATGAGTAGACAAGTTATGAATTTAGTTGTTGTCTATTATGAACGTTGATGATTTTCTATTACTGTGCTTCAGCTTCAACCGTTAAATATAATTCATTGTTTTGATTTTTGAGTTTTTTTTTTTTGGCGTAAGACATTTATTGTACAAAAAATAAAGGTTACACTGCGTCTCACCAACAACCCGGAGGCAGGCCGCAATAGAGGCAAATGCCATACAGAGAAAATTAAATCATGAAGAATCTCACAGCTCATCGTCGTTGTGTCAATCAGGATAAACATGCAGTACAGTTGAGGGCATGTAGACAATTAGTGTAACAATAGCTAGGTAAGTGGTCTTACATTTTTTGGGCGCCGTAGACATGCAAAGTGTCCCCAAGCCTTCGGTGCTGAGTCGCCATCCTAAAAAGTGCAACAGTACGTAGTATAATGAAATAGCAGCTTAGATAAAACATGTCTACGGGCACCTTTTTCTCCCACCTCCCCACAACAACCACAAAAAAGATAAAAACAATTAACTTTGGTGCAGAGCGGAAGCATCAAACTCACAATCCATCACGTATACACAGGTCAGTGCGCACTTGGGCCGGGTAACAGTGCAAGTATGTCCAACGGTGACAGGGGCAGTGCCGGGATGACTGCCAAACATCGCACGTGGGGAGAGGGGGGGGAGGGGGAGCAAATCAATACAGTGGGCCGCATAGCCAGGGAAGGGGTCGTGGTGCTAAGGTGGGCAATCACATAGAAATCCCAAAATAAGGCAGTGGTAGGTTCGCTCCGTAACCACGAAGCAAACCCGCTCAAGCAGGAACCACCTGGTCAGAAGGACGTCGCATATATCCCAAAAACTTTACCCCATATCATCAGAGATTCCCACATCAGGTGAGTCCCCAGAAACGGTATAATCTGCACGCTCCCTTGTCCACTGTAGGAATGACTCCCAAATGTCTTTAGGCCTCGAAGCGGTGGGCATCGTTTCCCAGTAATGTGTGAGTTGTGCATGACCATACGTCACATCCTTCACCCACGCGGTTAACGTAGGCAAGGCCTTGCGACCCCAATGTATCGCCACTTGTCGTTTGGTGTAGAGGAGCAGTATCGCATGTAGTTTCCTATCACTAGGTTCTGTGTCTTGAACATATCCCAGCAGGCCCAGGAGTGGAGAAGGTGCATCAGTTCTGTGTAGAATTTGGTTAATGGCAGTGAAAACGTCTGACCAGTACTCGTCCAGTCTTGGGCAGCTCCACGCCACATGGAGGAAGGATGCATCAACTCCGCCACATTTCCAGCACGAGGCATCGTTTCGGATGCCCATGCGGTGTAGCAGTACTGATGTGCGGTAGTATCGGTGCAAGAACTTAAAATGAACCAACCGTAACCTGTAATTTGGAGTTAACGCTGTGAGTTGTTTACAGCAGTATTCCCACACCTCATCCGTCAGGGGCGTATCCAGATCAGCACTCCAAGCCTGCTTGGCCGTAGGCACAGTTATCGGGGCTTGCTCTTGCATGCAATTGTATAACCTAGACACCAGTTTTTTGGGGGAGGGTCTCGAGAGTAAGTTCTGGAGGGCAACAAGTTGTGGCGGCTCCTCTGGGAACTGGGGCCAAAGCTTTTTACATGATTCCCTGAGGGAGTGATATAGAAGCACGTCAGAAAAGGATTCAGATTGGCCGTCTTCGCAAGCACCCAACTCTCCGAAGGTCCCATTGGGATATAAGTCCGCAAAGGTGGTCATACTTCGCCCACGGAGTGTGAGGGTGTCGCCCCTAGCACACAAGCAGGGCAACATTGGGTTACCTCTTAGTGGGATTGCCGGCGCATAAAGCAGGGGGAGTTTCGCTCTATTTCGTAATTCGCGCCAGGACCAGCGAATCATTTCAACTGAGTCTACATCTCTCGAAGGGCGCAAAACTTTGCCATACAGCGCCACTCGCAGTGGCGATGGGGCCACAGCGGCCAACTCCACCGCCACATGTGGTTGGTAGGGGGTGGGGAAGACCCAGAAGTGCAAAAATTGTGCCTGCGCACACAGCGAATACAACTTCAGATCGGGTGCTCCAAGGCCACCTTGTCGTAGTGGGAGCGCGAGCAGAGCCAAAGATGTTCTCGCCTGCCCTCCGGCCCACACAAGAGTCAGCAGTAGTGACCGGACTTGCGCGTGAAAGTGCGCTGTCATGGGCAGTGGAATATTCACAAACAGATATAAAAATTTGGGGAGAACCACCATTTTTGCCAGTGCTATCCTCGCAACCAGGGATAGAGGAAGCTTGTTCCAGACTTCTACCTTCCTTTCCAGCCAGTCAACCGCCCTGCCAAAGTTAAGGGACCACAACTCCTGTACGTCACGACTAACCCAGATTCCCAGGTATTTAACAGCGTCAGTTTCCCAACGCAGGGGATAGTCCGAGGGTGGTTCACTGGTGGCGTCGGTTAGCGGAAACGCAACAGATTTGGACCAGTTTATGGACACTCCCGCCAAGCCCTCAAAACGCACGAATTCGCGGAGTAATGGGTTCATGTTTTCGGTGGGGTTAATGACGTACAGAGTGACATTGTCCGCATATAAGGAAATCAGCAGACTACGAGAGCTGAATCCAATCCCTCTCGCTGTGTGGTGCTGACGAACCCTGGCCGCTAGCGGCTCCATTGCAATAGCGAAAAGGAGAGGAGACAGTGGGCATCCCTGTCTGGTCCCCCTAGAGATGGCAAAGGGCTTGGATATAAGACCGTTCACACTCACTCGAGCCCTGGGTGTATCGTATAATAGTTTAATGAGAGTCATAAAGTTGCGGCTAAACCCCATCCTGCCTAGAATCCTGAACAGGTAAGGCCACTCCAAGGAGTTGAATGCTTTGGTGGCGTCAAGGAACACCACCGCGGCCTGATGGAGGGGTGTAGATAATGCAGGATAGAGAAGATAGTCCTGAGGTTGTGGGAGGTGGCTCGGCCAGGAATAAATCCTGATTGGTCAGGGAGTGCAATAATTGGTAATAACGGCTGTAGTTTGTCAGCGATGATCTTAGCATAAATTTTGACATCCACATTTATGAGAGAGAGGGGACGATAGGAGTCAAAGAACTGGCTATCCTTGCCATATTTTTACCTTTCCTGAATGCATGTAGCGGAGGGGACATACCCCCCAATTCATCTTTGACCAGGTGCAGTGACGATTTATCAACTTCTTTATTACACTACTCTTAGTGTTAAATGTTGTCACACACACTAGGCGTTCAGCAGTTTTTTCTTTTGTTTGTACATTTAATAGATGTTCCCGATAATTGTGCCACGCACGTTTTCGTGCTTTTTTTCGGAGTCGTAGTGGGTAACCCCGTTCTGTCAGTCTACCAATCAACAAAGAGGATTCTTCGTAATAATCCTTTTTTGTACAATTACTCTGCAACCTCAGAAATTGGCCAAATGGCAAATTATCTCAAAGGTTGCGGGGATGATGACTCGTGTATCTGAGGAGAGTGTTCCTTTCACTGGTCTTTCTGTACAGACTTGTGTATAGAATGCCCGCTTCTGCCTTGATCAGGATATCGAGGAATTGATGGACACATTGTCAGACTCTAATGTGAACTGAATATCATCTGAGCGGTTGTTAAGCCATCCATGGAACACTGACAATGCCTCCTTATTCCCCTCCAATATTAATAGAACGTCGTCAATGTATCGGGCCCACAAGGAAATGTGATTCCGATACGGGTTGTTTTGATTAAGGACAAATTTGTGTTGGAATTCGCTCATGAAGATTATTGCCAAATTTGGCGGAAAGCTAGCCCCCATGGCTGGACGTAGTATTTGTTTTGAAACATAAAAAAGTTTTTTGTCATTTCTATAGTGAGCAGATTGATGATAAACTCTGTAGAAACTCTATGGGGTGCCGGTCTCTGATTTAAAATTCTCTCCATGCAAACCAAAGCAGATTGTTGGGGGATGTTAGTATAAAGAGCTGTAATGTCCATAGTGACTAACAAAGAAGTAGTGTGGTCATAGGCACGTCCATCTACTAACTGGATGGTTTGAGTGGTATCTCGTAAATATGTGGGCGTAGATGTAGCTATAGGTTTTAGAAAGACGTCTATATATTTACACAAAGGTTCCAACAGGGAACCGCAAACCGAAATGATAGGGCGACCAGGTGGGTCAGTCATCCGTTTATGTACCTTTAGGAGGGTGTATATAGTTGGCATTCGTGGGTGTTTATTGTTCAAAAACTCATGTTTAAGCTTACTGATCAAGCCATCATCCAAAGCTGTTTTTGTGATGGTTTTAATGAGTTGGCTGATTTCTTTGGTAGGGTCTTTCTTTAATAAGGCGTAATTGCCCTCTATCGCAAGCTGTGACAGTATCTCATCTTTATATTTATCCGTATTTTGGACAACTATCGCTCCACCCTTGTCCGCGGGTTTTATTACGATACTGCCATTGTTCTTTAAGGCATATAGGGCTTCCTTTTCTTGCTTGCTCATGTTGTAAGGGACATACTGACGGCTAGCAAGTGCATTGTCGATATCTTGTAGAACTACTTGTTCAAATGCTAGTATTTTATGGTCCAACAGATGAACAGGGGGATTAAATCTAGATGGAGGTCTTAAACCACTCCCTGAGAAGACCAGATTGTAGGGTTTTTTTCAAAAATAGTGCTTTAGTCGCACTTTTCTGAAGAACTGATGTAATTCAATTTTCAAATTGAAATTGTTTGGCATAGATGCAGGGACAATTGATAGACCCTTGTATAGAACATCATGTTGCAAAGGGGTGAGTTCATGGTCAGACAGATTAATAACAGGGTTATCTTTTTAATGTATTACCATCTGTAATGTTTCTGTCGTGTTCGTATCTCTCTGTTGTATTCTTGCTGGTGTTGGGGCTGTTTCTTCCCTCTCCCTGTTCCCTAATTCCAGGTGACACCCCGGGATCTCTACAACAAAAAATACCCCAAAATCAACCTACTAAAAGAACAGATAGTTCAATGTAGGTGATACACATAGGAAAGGAAGGAGACCTATGTATGATGTGGGATTAAACACTAGCTAACTAGGGATGTGTTTGATATGCTAACCATATCTATGTGTATGGAAGAGGGGGGCAACACTAATTGTTTTTAGTTACCCTCACACACCCTAGTGGTGTCATGCTTCATCATCGGGTCACCCCGACTTCTACAGGTCGGGGTGGGCTCAACCACAGTATTGGGAAGCTCTTATGATAGTGAAGGCAATAGGGTATATATAAAATACCTCAATCAAATCCCTGGTATCCCTTTATTCATGGGTCTGATTGGGTTGTTAAAAAAATTATTAAAAATAGGGTCTATTAGGATTTTTATGGTCCTATGACCCTAGTGAAGTGCCGACATGTTTCAGTCCTTATAAGGACATAAAGGTCCCGGACTTTTTTCAGGGCAAGATTCAGAAAACCCCTTTATGTGTGGGGATGCTTAAGAGGGGGAATTCCCTACTCTATCAGTGTGGCGAGGGAAGAGTAGCTTCTCCTCGTGTATGTGTAATGCTATTAGTAAGAAATGCCAGGCTCCATCTGTGGAAAAATGTAGCATATGAGATCTTATCAAAAACAGACATTATCCGTATATTTGTGTGAAATCCCTGTGTGTGGCATGCTGAATTCTCAGTGAACATGCTCGATTGGTGGAGAACACGAATGCTCTCATACTATGTCACTCAATATAGTATATAGTGGCATTCTCATTATATGACACCCAATAGTTAGTGTCAAAACATCACACTCTATTTAACTCAAATGGTGTGACAGCATGAAGTGAGATATTAAACCAATGGTCACACCCCGGGATCCCCTGGGTCTGCCCCAGGGGCGACCTCTTCCACGAGGACTCCACCATTGGTCCTGGCCTAAAAAAGGTTGATGTTCAGAGTAGTTCTGAGCAAAATTATAAGAAGGTCCACCTGAGCTGGTACTCGGACTTTCAGAGTCGCTGTCAGAGCTGCTACCAAAGGATGAGCCTGAGAAAGTGTTATATTTCCTATAGCCCCCTCTTCCTCTACTAGAAAGGCCCGCTCTTTGGTCTTTTACGTAGTATCCCTCTTGGAGATAGGGATAGGTGTTCTTTTTGTCATATATTTGAATATCCCTCGTGACCTTGTACAGTTTGGTGCCCTGAGTATAGATGTCAAACTCTCGAATAGTTTTTTCTAGTCGTTCCAGGGCCTCTTTTGCATTTATCAAGGCTTTGTCGTCAATGATCTCTTTTTTCAGATCGGCTATTTCCCTAGTTAGTCGTTCTACCTCTTCTACAGCTGTTTCGAAGCCCAAGACCATCCAATGTCTCGAGCAGGTGTTTGACACGAAACTAAAATTTTCTTTAAACTTTGGATTTTCTAGGAAAATAGCTGGCTCATTCCGAACTTGTTGACCAGTTGTAATGACATTAGACCTGAAATATTTAGCTAATGTATGGCCATGTAGACGAGTCCTTATGAGCTTTTTTTCTAGACGTTCTAATTTCAAGATTTTGCTATTTAAAGACAAATCACTACTAGTGGTTTTATCTGTCAGAAAAGTACCACCTCCCTCTTCCTGAAGGAGTTTTTCTATATAGTCTTCACTATATGTTAGAGTCTCTTTTTCAGACATCATTCAATATTGTAATCAAAAAAAGAAACTTATACTACAAAAGACTTTACAAAAACATCTCAACATTACATACAATGACACAAAAAACCCTCGCAGACGAACTGCATTAAGGTAACCATTAATTAAATGGGGTAACCCAAAATGGTCCAGGACCTGGATATCGAACGGTAATATAATACAATGGTCCAAAGACTATTTCTTCACAATATCACAATTAGTCAACACTTCATAATTCAATTGATAGAGTATAGTAATCTACTCTTCATCAATAAATTAAACAATCTCACAAAGCAACAGCAAGATACATATGTGGTAATTTATTTATTTTTTACCACTATTGAAAAATGTAAAAAGCTTACAGTACATATAGGTCATATTGGTTGCCCCAAGGGGAGCGTGCAAAATAGAAAGATGTGAGTCAGATGGTGTTCAGTGATAAACAAAGGAAAGAAAAGAATTGCAAAGATTTGTGACATGAAAAGAACACAGTTTTTGGTTATTACACAAAAGGATCAACAATCATCCCTGTTATGGGACCTGGCCATAAATCAATTCATCCATAATTTAAGTTCATTTGGAAACCTATACAACTGGTAGTTATAATGCACAAGGAGGTGATGGTGTATAGGTCCAGGTCAAAGATCAAATGAGCGTCGACGTTTCGACTCGACTTTTGGCCTCGCAGTGAGTTAAGCCTGGGCCGTGCGAGTCTTCATCAGGACTAGGACGGGCAACCTTATATTGTTAGATGACCCTATAAGACAAAGAAATTTATTTGTCTATGAAAGCTGTTGCTGACAAAATGATTGAGTTAAAAAATAGAGAGACCGAGGGTCAATAGCTTACCCTGACGGCGGAAGTGATTCTAGTATATTTTTTTTAATCTTGATCAATTAATGAAATGTCCTCCTAAAAAAAACATACAGTTTATTGAGGACCTGAAATTGATAAAATCACTCATGATCTGAATAAGGGAGGTGAAAGAATTACCTTATTTGATATATAGTGTAGACCACCAGGAGGAACCAATCTGGGGTTGTTTAAATGTGTAGACAATCCCTACAAAAGTAATGGGCATATTCGGATAAACCGATTCACTCTGAAAGGTCATCAAAAAGAACCGGAAGGGCATGGTAATAATACCTGTTAGGATCAGTAGTGTGGAATACTTGGATCCTGTTTTTTCTCAGCGTACTGATACTAGTAAGCACTGTGACTCAAAATTCCTTGTTAATTTCGGACCGCTATAGAGGGAAAACAAAACTCGGTATAAGTATTGAAAAAACTATTGCAAGTCCCACCATGTTAGTAAGTGGGGCAAAAACGGTTCATGGAGCTTACCTAACTCATGTGATGTCAAAGTTTCAAAAATTGCGAGGGGCGATCAATTTTACATGTCCCTTCAGCGTACTGGTGGCCGTGCCTCAGGAGTCCTATTGGGTATTGATCACTAAATAGGGAAAACATACATAGGTGTAAATACGAAACACCCGTGAAGATCCCGACTTTTTTAGTGAGGTACGAGGTCCTGGCGCTTACCTAATTCATTCGAAGTATCCGGGATCCTCGCGTCTCGGACTGGTCCGTGGTGAGCCCACAATGCGGCAGACTGTATTAGTGTAATCTGACATAGAAAAGGGGCTATCGTATGGCGGTGCAACTGTATCTAATGTTCCGCCATCTTGGAACGATAAATGGCAAGGTCAATGGCACTATTTTGTAACCAGGGTCGAAGTATCAGACCATAATTAGATATGGGTATGAGACTCCTAATTACAAAACTTGATGGAATAAATTAAGGAGTTGTATGCTTGACTCCCATTTTTAAACGATTAATTATCTCGTTTTTGTCAGTTGATAAAAGGTTATGGACCAACATCGAACAATTTATAAAGGCACAGTGGTGTATTATAAGGCAGCTCCGTGGTGGGCCCACAATGCGGAGGACTGTATTATTGTAACCCGACATAGAAAAGGGGACTATCGTGTGGCGGTGCAACTGTATCTAATGTTCCGCCATCTTGAAACGATGAATGACAAGGTCAGTGGCACTATTTATAAACAGGACCGAAGTGTCGAACCATAATTAGGTATGGGTATGGGACTCCTAAATGAAAAACTGGATGGAATAAATTACCTGGGATTAAGGAATTATACGCTGGAACCCCAATTTTAAGCGATTAGTTATCCCGTTTGTGTTGGTTCCTATATTAAGGGCACAGTGGTGTATTATAAGGCATACTCAACTCCTACATTCAGATATGGCATACAATTATTACAACAAAGTGAGATTTGCATAAAACAAACCTGTATTTTTGTGCAAGACATGAATATAAACGCACAATATAATAAAACAAAATTACATTACTGTAAACATACAAAGTGATAGAACAAAGTTACGTTACAGTATCAGATCTGCGGTCAATAGAGTACATGTAAAACAGTGATATAACAACTGATGATTACACCACCAGGAGGGACACCTGTCTGTTGATCTCCATTTCATTCAATCCTGTCCGTACAGTATCCAATAGGTGTATCCACCTGCACTCTCTTTTATTCAGAATGGTACTCAAATCTCCTCTTCTGGGGTTAGCTCTCACTTTCTCAATGACCCACCATTGAATACTCTTGGGGTCATGTTCAAATCTAGTAAAGTGGTCCACCAAGGGTGCCCCCTGTGTTTTGCAACATATTCTACTGGCATGTTGGAGGATGCAGCATTTGATTTTTTGAATCGTTTGGCCCACATATAGAAAACCACAGGGGCCCCTGATGGCATAGATCACCCCTGTGGTGTTGCAGTTACTGTGGTCCTTAAGGGTGTAGGTCAGATCATTATATATGAATGTCGTACATTCCAAGGTAAGTGGACAGGCCTTGCATCCACCACATTTTATGTGTCCTGACAGAGGTGGAAGGCCCCACAGAGTAGTTTGACTAACTTGTTGTGGGGAGGGCAAAAGGGATTTCACCAGATGATCTATGATATTTTTACCTTTCCTGAATGCATGTAGCGGAGGGGACATTCACCCCAATTCATCTTTGACCAGGTGCCAATGACGATTTATCAACTTCTTTATTACACTACTCTTAGTGTTAAATTTTGTCATACACACTAGGCGTTCAGCACTTTTTTCTTTTGGTTGTACATTTAATAGATGTTCCCAATAATTGTGCCACGCACGTTTTCGTGCTTTTTTTCGGAGTCGTAGTGAGTAACCCCATTCTGTCAGTCTACCAATCAACAAAGAGG
The DNA here is from genome assembly GCF_964263255.1 of Lissotriton vulgaris. Lineage (NCBI taxonomy): Eukaryota > Metazoa > Chordata > Amphibia > Caudata > Salamandridae > Lissotriton > Lissotriton vulgaris. Next base: position 170,833 of record NW_028241363.1, on the reverse strand, counting down.
ATTCTTCGAAATAATCCTCCTTTTTCATACAATTCCTCCGCAACCTCAGAAATTGGCCAAATGGCAAATTATCTCTGAGGTTGCGGGGATGATGACTTGTTTATCTGAGGAGAGTGTTCCTTTCACTGGTCTTGTTGTTAATTTCGGACCGCACCTGGAATCAGGGAACAGGGAGAGGGATGAAACAGCCCCAACACCAGCAAGAATACCACGGAGAGATACGAACACCACAGAAACATTACAGATGGTAATACATCAAAAAGATAACCCTGTTATTAATCTGTCACGGAGAGACACGAACACTACAGAGACATTACAGATGGTAATACAACAGAAAGATAACCCTGTTATTAATCAGTCTGACCTTGAACTCACCCCTTTGGAACATGATGTTCTATCCAAGGGTCTATCATTTGTCCCTACATCTATGCCTAACAATTTCAATTTGAAAATTGAATTACATCAGTTCTTCAGAAAAGTGCGAATAAAGCACTATTTTTAAAAAAAAACCATACAATCCGGTCTTCTCAGGGAGTGGTTTAAGACCTCCATCTAGATGTAATCCCCCTGTTCATCTGTTGGACCATAAAATACTAGCATTTGAACATGTAGTTCTACGAGATATCGACAATGCACTTGCTAGCCGTCAGTATGTCCCTTACAACATGAGCAAGCAAGGAAAAGAAGCACTATGTGCCTTAAAGAACAATGGGAGTATTGTAATAAAACCCGCGGACAAAAGTGGAGCGATAGTTGTTCAAAATACGGATAAATATAAAGATGAAATACTCTCACAGCTTGCGATAGAGGGTAATTACGCCTTATTAAAGAAAGTCCCTACCAAAGAAATCAGCCAACTCATTAAAACCATCACAAAAACAGCTTTGGATGATGGCTTGATCAGTAAGCTTAAACATGAGTTTTTGAACAATAAACACCCACGAATGCCAACTATATACACCCTCCCGAAGGTACATAAACGGATGACTGACCCACCTGGTCGCCCTATCATTTCGGGTTGCGGTTCCCTGTTGGAACCTTTGTGTAAATATATAGATGTCTTTCTAAAACCTATAGATACATCTACGCCCACATATTTACGAGATACCACTCAAACCATCCAGTTGGTAGATGGACGTGCCTATGACCACACTACTTCTTTGTTAGTCACTATGGACATTACAGCTCTTTATACTAACATCCCCCAACAATCTGCTTTGATTTGCAAGGAGAGAATTTTAAATCAGAGACCGGCACCCCATAGAGTTTCTACAGAGTATATCATCAATCTGCTCACTATAGCAATGACAAAAAACTTTTTTATGTTTCAAAACAAATACTACGTCCAGACAAGGGGCGTTGCCATGGATGCTAGCTTTGCGCCAAATTTGGCAATAATCTTCATGAGCGAATTCGAACACAAATTTGTCCTTAATCAAAACAACCCGTATCGGAATCACATTTCCTTGTGGGCCCGATACATTGACAACGTTCTCTTAATATGGGAGGGGAATAAAGAGGCGTTGTCAGTGTTTAATGGATGGCTTAACAACCGCTCAGACGATATTCAGTTCACATTAGAGTCTGACAATGTGTCCATCAATTTTCTCGATAACCTGATCAAGGCAGAAGCGGGCATTCTATACACAAGTCTGTACAGAAAGACCAGTGAAAGGAACACTGGGGCATATTACCAAGGGCACTATCGCCGCTTTAGCGGGGAAAATCCCCGCTAAAGCGACGAAAAAACTATCGCCCTATTAGCAAGCTGTCGCTAACTACTGTTAGCAACAGTTTCCATGCTTTAGCAACAAAACAAATTATTGCAATGCGCGGAAGCGATAAATATCGCTAATGATATGCGAGGTAGGCGTACCCTCACTAAATTTCACTAAAAAAGTCACTAACACGCTAGCGCACTATTATCAACTATTGCCTAGACATGCTTAGCGACAAAAAAATTCCCGCTAAGGCCCCTTAGCTGGAGATAAATAAGAACTGCTAAAACCAGTTCTAAAAATGCAAAACTGGAGATAAAAAGACCTTATAAAAGGAGACCTAGCCAAGCCCAGCCCCACCACAAAGCTGAGGACCTGCAGACGCCATGGAGGCAGTAATCATACAGCTTGGAGTCCCACAAAGGCCACAGCCCCCACCGCCACCACCACCACCGCCTCCAGGACCACCAGCAAGGCAGCGCCAAAGACTACAGTGGCCAATGCGCACTCGACTTGTCCTTGGAGATCTACAACCACAGGATATCATAGCCCACTACAGGCTCAAACGGACATCCATTGACTTTATACTGAACCACATAGGCCACAGGCTCACACCACCAACCCAGCGGATAACCAATATCCCCCCGCAAACAAAGCTACTGGCTGTGCTGCATTTCCTGGCCTCAGGGACATTTCAACCCACAACATCCAGAGTGGGTGGAGTCTCACAGGCAGCCTTTTCTAGATTCCTCCCTATTGTGTTGGAAAGCATAATCAGCCTGATACCCCAGGAACTACACTTCCCCAATACTGTGCGTGAACAGCGCCTGGTTAAGCAGGGTTTCCACGCCATTGCTGGATTCCCACAAGTACTGGGTGCAATAGACTGTACACATATCCGATTAGTGCCACCTGCGGACAGTGCACACATATATAGAAACTGAAAGCACACTCACTCAATGAATGTGCATGCAATAGTGGACCACCATGGAATGTTCACAAATGTCATCGCAAAGTTCCCAGGGAGTGTGCATGATTCGTATATTTTCAAGCAGTCAGTCATCAACCAGCGCTTCCAGGATGGAATATATGGGAATGCAATCCTAGTTGGTAAGTAGCAATCCAACATACCACTTGCATCAGCAACACATACATGCAAAACAGAAATGTACCAATCTGATTGTCATCATATCACATACAAGATGTCAAACAACATCACCCCACACCTGACACATTAACACCATGAACTGTGGGCACTGGATCCAGATACATAGACCAAAATCACTGCAAGTTGTACACCCCTGTCCACCTCCCCAAAGTTGCAAGATGTGTGAAACATGCATGTGTGACAGAGAAACATCACTCACAAACAAACTTGCTACACAACTCCCACTGTGCATGTCCTGTGCTGAACAGGCATGATGAATACCACAGGAGAGACTGACATGTTTCCATTTAGTGTGCAAGTGTAGTACTGCTCCTTGTCAATTACCGTCAGTGACCCAGTAGCACACTACAATGTGTGTAAAATTGCAAAGACTGTGTGAATGTACTGCAATCTATGGCAGTACATTCTTAAAAAACAAGAGACGTCAGTGGATAATACAGCACGGGCATGCACAAAATCAAAACGCTCATACCTCATATTGTTTCTTGCTTTCTAACATAGGTGTCGCCTAAACCACGGTTCCCAATCAACAATGGAAATTACTCACTCGTGGAAGAATGTATGTTGACACTAACAGGTGATGGAGGAGAAATGAAACTCACCAGTGTACCCCAGATATACTAGGGTTTAGACTCGATCGGCAGTTCTTCAGCACAAGTAGACAGGGTCCCTACAGTAATTCAAGTCTTCCAGCCAGCACTCTATACCTCGCTTCGCCCTCCCATGTACATAAGATGTGACTTTTATCCAGCCAGAGAGCAATTCTGACCAACCTGCCCACCATCCCCTTAATGTGCAGAGTACGAGCAAGTAGACAAACCAGAGGCGTACATGTCAACTGCAAACCAATCATGGTGTGCAAGTATCCCAATACTTCCTCCCAGTATTGATGACCAGGATTACAGGCCCAGGACAAATTAATAAAGACTTCCCTGGATTGTTTACAGCGCTTGCAAAGATCATTTTCCAATGGGTGTGTGGCATGTATGCTGCACAAATTGTAAATGAATGAACTTAAAGTTGCCATTAGGGGTGAGTCAGCTCGTCAGCTGCCACACTTTGCCGCTGCTACCACCTCTGGGCTCGTTTTTTCCCCCGCTGCCTCCCGTGAGGCCCCGCCCCCTGGATCCTTTTTGCTGTCCTCACCTCCTGCCTCCCAGCTTACCCCTCCTCCCCTTATTTGGCAGCCGCTGCGCGGCGGAGACAGCAAGCCATGACCCTTGGGTAGGTCAGTTACCCACTGCTGCAGCTCAACCTGCCCTGTCCGCTCTTCCAGCTATGCCCCTTCCTCAGATTGATGCTCATTCACCTGCGTTATCGCCGCCTAGCCCCCTTGACTGCCTGTGCCCCTTGCCTTCTGTGTCCCCGTGTGCCTGCCCTCATCCCTTTTTATTTGGTACCCCGTAAGAGTGTTGACTGGTTCAACTTTACTGACAATTTTGCTCCTTTGTCGACGCAAGCACCTCCGCGCAGCGGACCTACCGCTGGCGTGCTGAAGGCGCAACAAAGGTAAGACCATCTGCGCCCGTCCGCGCCTGTGCCGCGCCCAGCGCCAGGACCCCTGGCCATCAATGACACCAGCCCACCTGTCTAAACTACGACGACGCCACCCTCCACGTACTCAACTTCGGCTGGAAACCCACCTGCCACCAAGCCAGCATGAAACGCACATACGGACTCGTCGCCTGCCAAGCCTGCAAGTTCACCTGCCTCCGGGCCAGTACCGCACACGCCAGGCACCAGCAACAACCACCTCAAGTGCATCCTGCTTAACAACCGCTCCGTCCACAGGCACACCGTAGAACTCTTGAACCTCCTCGACACAACATCACCAGATGTCGCCTTCCTCACATAAACCTTGATGAACGCCCCCTCAGCCCCCGACATCTCCATTGCCATTCTGGATGGCCACAAGATCACCCGGAGGGACCACATCAACCAAACCGGAGGAGCCATCGCCATCATCCACAGAAACACCATCCGCATCACCACCAACTCTGAAGACACCCTCACCGCCGCAGATCACCTTCACTTCCAGATACACATCGACCCCAAAACCACCCTCAGAGGCACTCTCATCTCCAGACCCCTGGGACCAGGCACACAATTCAGCAAACCCATCGCAGACTTTGTCCGCACGCACCCCCTCAGACTACATCCTCCTTGGGGACCTCAGCTTCCACCTGGAGAACAACAATGACAACACCACCACCACCCTGCAGGACAACCTCGCCAACCTCGGACTCAATCAACTGGTGAACACCCCCACCCACTACGCCGGCCACACGCTTGACCCCGTCTTCTCCTCCAGCAAGCACATCTCCTCCAGCCACTCCACTGAACCACACTGGACAGATTACAGCTGCGTCCACTTCAACTTCAGGAGAACCACGACCCGCCACCATCTGCAACAGGTTCCCCATAGAAGCTGGAGCAAGATCACCGCCGACCAGCTCACCACCTCCTTTAGCGAGAACACTCCCACCAACACGACGGACCCCAACGAAGATGCCTGCAACCTCACACAGTGGCTCACCAACTGCCCCAATGACCTTGCACTGCTGAAGTATCCTCCCAGCAGACCCGGCAGCAAGAAAGCCTCGTGGTTCACCACCGACCTCAAAAACTCCAAGAAAACCTGCTGCCTCCTCGAGAAAGCCTGGTGCCGTCAACAGGAAACATGACAGCCCTCAAGAACGCCGTCCGCGAACAACACCAGCTGATGTGTTGTATTAGTGTTGTATTTTGTAAAGCGCACGGCTGCCCATGCGACGGGCTGTCCCGGCGCTGCAATCATACCGCTGAGCAACGCTTCCTGGCTTTTCCATGTGAAGTGTCCACTCCTGGGCACCCCCGAGGTAAAGCCAGGCATCCAAGCGCTGGTGGGGCCTTTGTGGAGATTAAGCAAGCTAATGCCCAGAGTCACAGAGTGGGACCCATGATTAGACTAGGCACTGATGCGAGAATCATCAGGTCTGGTGAGATTGAGTCCAGGGTCCGCCGAGGCGGGAATTGAACCCTGGTCCCTTGCCAGACCTCTGCATCCGGGTCTGCTGCTCTGACCAATGAGCCACGCCTCTCCACTGATCCAAATCACCAAAAAGACAACATTCAGAGAACGACTAAACAACAACACCCACAACAGCAAGGAACTCTTCAGCATCGTCAAATAGCTCTACAACCACAGCGCCTGCAACAACGACATCACACTCTCGCAAAAACTCTGCGAATCACTCACCTCGTTCTTCCACCGCAAGATCGCCGACATACACAACAGCTCCAGCGCACAGACCATGCAGCCAACCACCAAACCAACGCCACCCACCACCACCCTCTGCACCTGGACCACGGTCAACACCGAATACACCACCTGCATGATAAACACCATCCACTCCGGCTCTCCAACCGACCCCTGTCCACAACACATCTTCAACTAAGCAGACTCCATCATAGCACAACAAATCCAGGACATCATTAACAGCTCCTTCGCATCCGCCACCTACCCTGAGAGCTGGAAACATGCCGAGCACATTGCCCTCCTCAAGAAAACCATTGTGGAGCCCACATACCTCAATAACTTCTTCTCCATTTTGCTCCTCCCTTTTCCTGCCCAAGTCATCGAGCTGTCTGTCAACAAACAACTCTCCGCCTTCCTTGAGACAAACGGATCCCTCAACCCCTCGCAATACGGTATCCAGGCAAACCACAGCACAGACACCACCCTCATTGCAGCTACCGACAACATCAGGTCCCTTCTCCACAATGGGGAAACCGCTGCCTTCATCCTCCTGGACCTCTCAGCAGCCTTCGACACCGTATGCCACCGCACACTGATACAGCACCTCAGCAACACCGGAATCCAAGGGACGGTCTTTGAGTGGATCATCTTGTTTCTCACCGGAAGAACCCAGAAAGTTCGCCTCCCCTCTTCCAATCTGTGGCCACCAAAGTCATCTACAGTGTACCTCAAGGATCCTCACTCAACCCCACGCTCTTCAACCTCTACATGAGCCCCTCGCAGCCATTGCACGCCAACACAACCTAAACATCATCTACTATGCTGACGACACCCAGCTGATCCTCTCCCTCACCAACGACCACGCCACTGCCAGAGCCAGCCTCCAGGAAGGAATAAAAGACGTTGCGGAATGGATGAAGCTCAGGTGTCTGAAACTGAACTCAGACAAGACAGAAGTCCTCATCCTGGGACCATCCCCCTCTGGCTGGGACTACTCCTGGTGGACACCTGCACTGGGCACCGCCCCCAAGCACACGGACCCTACACGCAACCTGGCCTTCATCCTGGACTCCCCCTCACGATGACCAAGCAAGTCAACGCCATCTTCTCATCCTGATTAAACACCCTGTGCATGCTCCTAAACATCTTTCGGTGGACCCCCCCCCAAACCAGGAAGACTGTCACCCGGGCCCTCGTTACCAGTTGACTGGACTACGGGAACACCCTCTATGCTGGAACCACAGCCAAACTCCTGAACAAACTCCTGTGCATACAGAACGCTTCTGCACGACTCATCCTGGACATCCCCCGTCACAGCCATATCTCTGCCCATCTGAGAGACCTGCATTGGCTACCCGTCAGCAAGAGGATCACGTTCAGACTACTCACCCGCGCACACAAGGCACTCCACCATATGGGCCCCAAATACCTCAACAGCCGTCTCACATTCTACACACCCACCTGCCAGCTCTAATCTGCCAGCCTGGCCCTTGGCACTGTCCCACAAAATCGCAGAGCCACCGCCGGAGGAAGATCCTTCTTCTACCTGGCGGCAAAGACATGGAACTCCCTCCCCACCCACGTACGGCTGACACAGGACCATCTCATCTTCAGGAAAAAACTCAATACCTGGCTGTCCGAGCAGTAGCGGATCCCCCTCCTCCCAGCGCCTTGTGGCCCAAACTGGTGAGTAGAGCGCTGTACAAATTATTTTCATTGACTGACACCCACTCCTCCTCCGATATAGGACGATACAATACGGTATTCCATTTGTGTAAGCCTTTGTCTGGCCCCCTGCCTGTCTCCTCCTGCACCGCCTTCTAAAGGTAGGTAAATAATTACTGCATTGTGGGTAAGACTAGGAGCAACTGCAGGGCCTGTAGTGTTGGTGGTTCTGCGGGGAAGTCTGGGTATTGATCACGTATAGGCTGCTGTAGGCAAAATAAGGAATAGTGAAAAAGGGTAGAGGGCGTATGTACATAGCCTAAGTCAATGTCTGTCATGTAGTGCCCTTCAGGATATAAGTCCCCCATCTGCACAATGCTAACCTCCCGGAGAGACTGTAAAGGACCTTTCTCCTGTGTAACGGACAGTGCTGCGTGACATGGCAGGGGGAGTGCAGGTTCATATGATGGTACTTTGTTATTCCGCTCACCATTCGCTTGACACGCTGCTACAGTGGTGTCTATTGTGTTCATTCCTGTTTAACAGGTATGTGTGTTCACATGTGTAAGTACGCTCCCTAGTGGGGTAGTACATGCATCCACGTCTACTACGGCTACATGAGGCGTAAAGGCATGTGGTTGTACCCAGTAGTATGCATACTGTGTTTGGCCACAAAGGTAGTAGACCTACAAATGCTCGGCTAGACGTAGTCCAATGTAGTTCTGGTCTGGTCTCCCTGGCGGCCAGCAGCGAGTAACTGACGCACACCATAATGGACCTTAATTAGCTGTTGGTGAACTTTTGTTGGATGGAGGAATGGCCTAGAATACCTCAATGGAGTCTGCGGCGGGAAATGTGGGAGGATCCGGTCTTCCGTGCGGAGATAAGTAAAGTGATAGAGCATTATTTTGCGGAAACTACGGCCACCCTTTTGACGTGGCCATAGAGTGGGATGCTATTAAGGTGGTGGTCCGTGGGATCTGTCCCGCCCAGTGGGTGGGGGTTAGGAAACTGCTCCTGCAGGAAATGGAGAAGGCTGACATGGGCCTGCGCACAGCTCTAGGGGGCCCATTTGGACAGCTCTGGGATACGTGAGGACGCGCTAGCTCGGTAGGAGGTGGTAGCGGAAGGGGTGGAGCGGCTCCGGTGCTTTCACCACAAGGCAATCTGGTACGTGCACATGCGGAACTGAACAAGATTGGCACTTCATTGGCTTGCCTTGCGGACCCCGCCCCTAGATGCGTTCCTATTCTGGCAATGGGCTCCCCTGCTGGCCAACTGGAATATGAACAAAGTAGCATCAATAAGTTGTTCCGCTCCTGTTAAGCAGACCTATACACCAACCAATTGCAGACTGCTGACGCAGAAACGCAGGCGTTCCTGGAGGGCATAGATTTGCCAGCGATAGAGGAGGACAAGGCGAATGCACTTGGGCAAGATTTTACACTGGATGAGATCCGGTGCGCTCTTAGGCAATTAGCAAGTAATAAAACGCCTGGGAGCTACAGCCCACCTATTGAATTCAATCTGGACTACATAGCCATACTGGCTCAGAGATCACTGCTGCTGTACCGGAAGGCTAAAGAGACGGTTATGTTACCAGGGTCTACTAAGGAGGCCATCATTGTACCGCTCCTTAAAACCGGAAAGGCGCCGACTGACCGGGCAGCGTATAGTCCTCTCTACATGCTTACCACAGATGAATAAATACTGAGCTGTGTGCTCGCTACTAGGCTCCTTACACTAATGACGAGGCTGGTGCATACGGACCAGGCTGGTGTCATCCCGACACCCAAAACTGCCAGCAGTGTTCATTGGCTGCTGCGGGTCTTGAATGCGGGGCGTGGTGGCCAAGGCCAGTTGGTGGTGCTCTCGGTGGATATTGCTAAGGCAACCTCCTCGCCCATATAGGGGACATTTCGAGGCTATGTGTCTACTGGGCAAAGACATGTTTTCCCCCAGTATCAAGTGCATGTGCCCCTCCGGTCTTACCGCCAAATCTGTAGTGGGAGCCGTGTTGCCTGCCTTATTTAGTAACGCAGGTGTATCATATACAGGAGGATCTGTTTGAGGGTAATATTGAGAGAGCGATGAGGGGTTTAAGAAGCAGCATGTGAATCTGTGGGTCTCTGCCGTCGTCGGTGATGGGGCGGGTCGCCCTCCTGAGTATGGTTGCGATTATGCGCCATTTGTATTTCATTTGGACATTACAGATACGAATACCGGCGGCATTCTTCCGTCAACTCCGTACAGCGGCGGAAGGATTTATTTTGGGCGAGGGTGGGCGTAGAGTAGCATTGGAGACGCTGATGAGGCCACGGAAGGAGGGAGGCCTGGCTACTTCAGACTTCGAGTCATACTATCTAGCTGCGCAGTTCCAGATCCTCACTCAGCCGATAGCGCCGGAGTTCAGAGGCCCTGAGAGGGAGACTGTGCCAAATGTACTGCGACATGTGTTGTCATTTGAGATACAGCAGCAGAGACTGAGGATAGCTGATTTTACCATGCCGGAGAATGCCCTTCGATAATGTTGGAAACATTTCCATTGCAGGATTGGAGTGCTGAGGCCTTATGCACCAGGGATAACACTGGGCATGTGCACAGCGCTGCCACATGGGGGTGATTGGTCTGGTCTGGCGGAGTGAGAGGAACTAGGCCTGCAGATGGTGGGTAACTTTTACGCAGATGGAGCACTGCTTCCCTACGGTGCACTGCAAGATACATTTTGACTTTTGCAAGGCCACTTACTGATGCAAGCAGCCTTGAGTGCCACTCTGCAAGAACATAGGGTTGCTCGTCTTTCAGAACCCCAGCTGAGCAAAGTATGTCGAAATGTGGTGATGGCTGCAGGCACATACAAGGCAATTACCAGCCTCTAGAAACTGATGTTGGGGGATGGACTTACCCCGCTACAAAGATTGAGGGAGCTATGGGCTGAGGACCTGGGGAGGGACATCCCGGAGATGGGCTGGTCACAGATCGTTCGAAGGGCGTGGAAGGGTACTAGGAATGCTAATTTCCAGTTGATCCATTTCTTCGTGTTACATAGGGCATACCTCACACCTGCTAAAATTAATCAATATTTCCCAAAACAAAACGGCGATATACCCCCGATGTTGAGCTGAGGGAGCTGACCTCAACCACATGCTCTGGGATTGCCCCGGGCTGGGCACGTACTGGGAGGAGGTGACCGTGGTGCTCTGTGAGGTGACTGGATGGCAGATTGATACGAACAAGGGAACGTGCCTGCTGCACTGGTACCCACACACTAGAAAATTATGACAACTATTAAGTTTGTGGATTTGGGCATAATTCTTGAGAAGAGGGAAATAACGTCACATTGAAAGGCAGCGGCTGGGCCCAGCTTTGTTAGCTGGAAGGCAGCTATACTTCAATGGGCGGGGAGTGAGAGCTCCATCTGAATGCAGCAGGCTCATAGGTCCCATTATGATAAAGTGCTGGAAGCTTCACATGCATGGGAGGCCCTGGTGGCGGAACAATGGATACTACACAGGGAGGAGGATACGAGTTCAGTGTCCTCAGTGGGGGTGGGACAAGCATGAGTGGCTCCATTCGGATTGAGAGGGACTAGCAACATAGGAGGTTATAGAGAAGCCTACTATGGAGCGTACGCTGACCCATTGGTACATGACACACATTAGTATAGATTTTTGCAAGACTTATATTTTACACAACCGCACCAGCAGCAGGGTTGGGGGATGGGAGTTGATGGTCAATGTGCGGGCCCAACGATGGGGCGTTGTTCATGAATTGTGAACCTGTATTCAGGCACGATTGTGGTTCATTGATGGGCTGGGCATGATAGCATCAGCACTGATGGTGGTTCATATGCTTATTTACTTATTGCATAAGTGTCCAGTCTTATCTTAACTAGGAATGTGGATTACCATTATTCATGATGGCCCCTTTCTTTTGTTATTATGTATTTAAGAGTAATCCCAAGTATCCTTTAATATGATTTGTAAAATAAGAGATGTGATATTGCAACATAGATTATGTATGCTGAGCACTCAGGGCATTTGATTTGGAGTCCAAAACAGGAAGGAGCACACAGTACAGGTAGTGGATGGTGTTGCACATGCAGAAGTTGATGTAGTTGGTGAACCTAACAAGGCCCCAATGGTCCATGCATGTAACGGGTAGCTAACTGGTGATTTGGTTCAGACCATGACCGTGAAAAGCATGCTTAGTGTTCTACAGCAGGCTTGCTGAATGCTGCTGCACATAAGGTCAAGTGTGTGTTGTGTGTTATCATGCCACCTACATAGCTGAGGTAATGTACAGTGCAGTAGGTGGATCACTGTCAGTGGCAGATGGTAGAAGAGCCACACATGCAACTCATCTGCACACAAACATGAGGTTGGATGGAGTCACAGCAGAGAGCCATTATCACTTGCTAACATGCACTACAGCATTGTGCTGCAACACATGCCCAACTTGATTAACAACTTGACATACATCTCAACACACAAATCCCTGCTCATCAACAACACATGCAGCACAACCAATGACTAATTCCGCTCTCCCTTATGTGTCACAGGGGACCAAGTATATGCACTGGGACCATGGATGATGACACCAGTACGAAACCCCACCACCCCAGGCCAGAGGCAGTACAATGCGGCACACATACGCACACGGTCCATTGTTGAGCGGACATTTGGTGTCTTAAAGTCCAGATTCAGGTGCTTGGATATCTCAGGTGGCAGCCTGCTGTACAGACCAGAAATGGTGAACCAAGTTATCCTGGCATGTTGTGTGTTGCAGAACATATGTGTCCGTATCAAAGCACCATGGATCCAAATGCCAGAACCACCTGATGAAGAAGAGGCTGGTGCTGTACACCCCACACCAAATGCTGCAGGACAGGCACAGAGGAACCGCATCATCAACAATTATTTTGACTGAGTCAGTCACGTGTTGTTAGTACAATACAATGTTCTAAACACATGACATGTCTATGTGTTACTGTCTGCCACGGGCACTGTACCCATTAAACAGTTACGTGTCCCAACGAGTGGTTAGTGAAACCCATTATCCATGGACGTTGGGAATGTGTTTGGAGTATAGAGATGCCCTGCACTGTGTCAAATGTGTGACACCCTACTTGTCAAGGTGCTACCTATGCTACACTATGTCAAACTGTTGTGTCACAGGCTTCAAATACTAGCAAACTAGGCTGCTGTTTGTGGTGAGGATGACATTCCTAGACTGATGACATTGCCCCAATCCATGTATGATGGATTGTGTATGTTGTGTGAATCCCAAAATTTAGGAGTGTGTGAAATGGTGTAAATGATGCCAATAGTCATTGCAACATCCCAATACACAATGCTGCCAGACATCCAGGCACTTGTCCAAAACATATCAGTCTTTGCAGCCGTAAACTGTCCCTAAAGATGCGAACAATGTTCCTGATTGTCAGCCTATATCATTTCATATAGTAGCATGCACAAGATGTGCAGGATACATAACCAGGGCCCGTATATGAAACATATCCTGCATATTACCAAGCACATCGTTGCTGTATAATGTCGAGCCCATATCTCTACAGATGGACATACTGTCAATGAGGTTCCTGAACAAATGCCTCAAAGATGCATGTGTGGAATGGGGTTAGACCTGCAAATAGGGCATGTAATGGCAGGAAATATTTAAATGGCCTGTGAAATGTGGCACCATATGAACAGGGAAAAGGGACTATATATTAGACCACTTTAAGAGTTATGTGACAAATTGGAGTAACACGTTGATGTTGCGTCTAATGTGTGTACAACATTTATCTGTCTGTCACACGACATCAGCATGGAAACAACTACCACCTACAAATCAATAAGGGCAAACATCACTATGCTGACCAGCTACTTTGCAGAACCAATGGACCACAACCATAACCAAGACATGCAAAACAGCAACATCCAAAATAAAAAACATGGCTGGGTGAAGACACCTCCTACATCTGGACAGACAAGTATATGTGGATACACACTGACCCCTGGTTCATTCATAGATTCGTGAGACACATCTGTCATTGCATATCAACCACTACGTGACATCGTAACATAAACATCTGACATTAAACATGCAGGCAATGCCACACATTTACGGCATAGATGGCACACACATAATGTTAATTTCCGGGCCAGGTTGCACAACATTGTATACACATCACATCCATGCTGGCTGCGGCGTTGTGCCCAATTACTGTGGCATACCTGCAGACATGCAGGGAGCCTACAGTTATTGGAATTCTGCACCTTATTGTCGGACACTGTGGGGCATAGGAGACATGTAGTACGCCATAACGTAATGCAGGCAGCCATGGCACTGGCATTGTGGCTAGCTGGACAGATAGCAACTCCCCTAGTGGATTACTGAGTGCAGAATGGTTGGCAGGCTTGCAGTAAGGCATAATTACACCAGGACATGTATCAGCCTTCCTTTACTCAGTCCACACTAAGGATGTGGCTGGTACGTCGAGATAGGTATCTGTAATCCAAATGCCATACAGCATGAACCGAAAGCAGAACTAAGATGAGCCACCCACTAAGGGGGAGGTGAGGTTAGTGACAGTATTGTGTGGAATGATGAGCATATGAGATGAAGTCACACAAGGGCTGCCAGATTGCCAGTGTAAATATGCATCACAGGCCAAATAATCAAGCATTGTGTAAACATACACTCCCCACTCAAAAGGCTATTTCTTTGTGTCAAAGCAGAGCCTTTTTGGTATGTCACATGTAAAATAGGGCACTGTGAGCCCCCCATGTACCACTACTACTTCGCATGTGAAATCTCCTCAGATCATTTGCCATTAGTCAGCCACAAGTCCTTTCCTTGAAACAAGTATGATCAGACGATGGCCTGCTGTATCAAGGTGTAATTGACAAATGCATGATTGGTGTTGGCAAACAGTGATGTAATTCATCTCCCATCTCACATTGCAGAGGCCGAGACTGCACCTCCTGAAGAGCAACCTGGCCTGGCACCCTCTGATGACATGGACGTCTATGCTAACATCAGCATCGACGACCTGCAAATCCTACTCAATGTCATTGCCTCCCCAGCCTCCGGTGCAGGGCAACCCAGTAGCCCTCGGCAGAGCCCACACCCTGCTCACACCACCGAGCAGCAGGCATCCACCACCCCAGCCATTTCCCTGGGGCCGGATCCCGCAACACGCTCATTCCAACAGTGGTCCATGAGTGATGATAGCCTCGTCTTACATGTGCTACTCACCCATGGTGGACACGTGACATAGGGCCATCACTTTCTGTAAACTTCGAGGTGTGTGTACCTGCATGTTTAATGTCAGATGTTTATGTTACGATGTCACGTAGTGGTTGATATGCAATGACAGACGTGTCTCACGAATCTCTGAATGAGTCAGGGGTCAGTGTGTATCCACATATACTTGTCTGTCCAGATGTAGAAGGTGTCTTCACCCAGCCATGTTTTTTATTTTGGATGTTGCTGTTTTGCATGTCTTGGTTATGGTTGTGGTCCATTGGTTCTGCAAAGTAGCTGGTCAGCATAGTGATGTTTGCCCTTATTGATTTGTAGGTGGTAGTTGTTTCCATGCTGATGTCGTGTGACAGACAGATAAATGTTGTACACACATTAGACGCAACATCAACGTGTTACTCCAATTTGTCACATAACTCTTAAAGTGGTCTAATATATAGTCCCTTTTCCCTGTTCATATGGTGCCACATTTCACAGGCCATTTCAATATTTCCTGCCATTACATGCCCTATTTGCAGGTCTAACCCCATTCCACACATGCATCTTTGAGGCATTTGTTCAGGAACCTCATTGACAGTATGTCCATCTGTAGAGATATGGGCTCAACATTATACAGCAACGATGTGCTTGGTAATATGCAGGATATGTTTCATATACGGGCCCTGGTTATGTATCCTGCACATCTTGTGCATGCTACTATATGAAATGATATAGGCTGACAATCAGGAACATTGTTCGCATCTTTAGGGACAGTTTACGACTGCAAAGACTGATATGTTTTGGACAAGTGCCTGGATGTCTGGCAGCATTGTGTATTGGGATGTTGCAATGACTATTGGCATCATTTACACCATTTCACACACTCCTAAATTTTGGGATTCACACATCATACACAATCCATCATACATGGATTGGGGCAATGTCATCATTATAGGAATGTCATCCTCACCACAAACAGCAGCCTAGTTTGCTAATATTTGAAGCATGTGACACAACCGTTTGACATAGTGTAGCATACGTAGCACCTTGACAAGTAGGGTGTCACACATTTGACACAGTGCAGGGCATCTCTATACTCCACACACATTCCCAACGTCCATGGATAATGGGTTTCACTAACCACTCGTTGGGACACGTAACTGTTTAATCGGTACAGTGCCCGTGGCAGACAGTAACACATAGACATGTCATGTGTTTAGAACATTGTATTGTACTAACAACACGTGACTGACTCAGTCAAAATAATTGTTGATGATGCGGTTCCTCTGTGCCTGTCCTGCAGCATTTGGTGTGGGGTGTACAGCACCAGCCTCTTCTTCATCAGGTGGTTCTGGCACTTGGATCCATGGTGCTTTGGTACGGACACATATGTTCTGCAACACACAACATGCCAGGATAACTTGGTTCACCATTTCCGGTCTGTACAGGCCAGGTTGCTCTTCAGGAGGTGCAATCTCGGCCTCTGCAATGTGAGATGGGAGATGAATTACATCACTGTTTGCCAACACCAATCATGCATTTGTCAATTACACCTTGATACAGCAGGACATCGTCTGATCATACTTGTTTCGAGGAAAGGACTTGTGGCTGACTAATGGCAAATGATCTGAGGAGATTTCACATGAGAAGTAGTAGTGGTACATGGGGGACTCACAGTGCCCTATTTTACATGTGACATACCAAAAAGTCTCTGCTTTGACACAAGGAAATAGCCTTTTGAGTGGGGAGTGTATGTTTACACAATGCTTGATTATTTGGCCTGTGATGCATATTTACACTGGCAATCTGGCAGCCCTTGTGTGACTTCATCTCATATGCTCATCATTCCACACAATACTGTCACTAACCTCACCTCCCCCTTAGTGGGTGGCTCATCTTAGTTCTGCTTTCGGTTCATGCTGTATGGCATTTGGATTACAGATACCTATCTCGACGTACCAGCCACATCCTTAGTGTGGACTGAGTAATGGAAGGCTGATACATGTCCTGGTGTAATTATGCCTTACTGCAAGCCTACCAACCATTCTGCACTCAGTATTCCACTAGGGGAGTTGCTATCTGTCCAGCTAGCCACAATGCCCATGCCATGGCTGCCTGCATTACGTTATGGCGTACTACATGTCTCCTATGCCCTACAGTATCCGACAATAAGGTGCAGAATTCCAATAACCGTAGGCTCCCTGCATGTCTGCAGGTATGCCACAGTAATTGGGCACAACGCCGCAGCCAGCATGGATGTGATGCGTATACAATGTTGTGCAACCTGGCCCGGAAATTAACTTTATGTGTGTGCCATCTATGCCGTAAATGTGTGGCATTGTTGGAGTGTGTTTGCAAGTGCAAGTCAGCCAGGCGCTGGCGCAAGTGGGAGTGCCTGCAGGGTGTTGACATATGCAGGTTGGGGAGTAGTATTGTCCGGTTCCCCAATGCTAATGAACATCCCTCCGAGTCATAGGCCTCCATGTACCACTCCTTACAATTGTGCTGATAGCAAAACAAGATTTGGATTCCCACTGTAGCGAAACAGACTGAAGCAGCACGAGCAGCAAGTTACAGAACCCAAGCATAAAACAACACTGCGTACCCAAAGCCAGGAGACACAGTAACACACATCACCCTATGACCACATGACATGAAAGTGTGCTGAGAACACACAGCGGCATCCATGCACAACATGGCCAGGGATTTCCTCCAGGAGCAAGCACAATGATCTGCAAAACCCGACGCAAGCAATCTCCATACAACCCATGTGCCAACACACCACAAGCCCAAACACAGGCCCCACAGCCAACACAGCCACTGATGGAGAGTAGCCACAGAAGACCACAGATAATGACCAGCCAGGCCATTGGGAACCAAAAGGGATAACCATCCTGCAACAAAGGCACAGAATGAAGGAGACACACCTCCCGAGGCTGCACAAATGCCAAACAGAGCACCTGCACATATACATCAGAAAGGAGTACACAACAGACCAATAGTAGAACCATATACTCTGACAATGAGCAAAGGAAGTAAAGACCTGCTCCTGGAGGAATTAACTCCAGGTCCATCTGGACAACAAGGGGCTCACATGCTTAACCCACAAACCACCAAAGGCCCATACTGCCACACACAGAGCTTGCAGGGAGGACAGTGCCCGACCCTAGTTGAAGCCAAACACCACGTAATCCTAAACACATCCCGGCTTCAAATGCAGATACACCCCGTGTCGGACAGCAATCCAGGTAAAATTGCCAAATGACTGGCATGGGACCCGAGAGGCGAAGGGCTACCGAACACAGATATAAACTCACCCACAGTAGGAGGACAGGCCAACGCTAGGAGGTCCAGACACACCACAGCCACCCCACAAGCAGACATGACACCCCCAGACAGATGTGAAACAAGGGACCTCCAGCAATCAGCAGCAAGGCCACACTGCCAAACACAATGGCGGGAGCCAAACCCACCCCAACCAAACTGGATGCATGCCCACAAAGGAGGCTTGAGCCAGTCCTATCTGCAGCAGGATCCACAAATCCAGTGCAATTGGGGGGAAAGCACACAGATGGAATTACACACCACCATCACACAGTGTGACCGGAACATCGACATCCTCAGGAGGACCAAAGGCAGAAAGAGGCCAGGCAAAATGAAGCAACCATGGGATATACAGAAGGCTTCGGCAGCATTCAAACACTGGCCCAGTGCGAGCCAGCACCACCAGAGGCACAAGACATGTACAATAGCACCCGGGTATCAATGAAAGCACCACGTGACCCCACAACCGCCCTGCATGAAGCCTCACGCATGTTGTAGCAAGTGCAGGGATAGGACGCAGCATTGGTCCATGAGTGAGTGGCTGGTAGCTATCAGTATTACTTCAGCCAATGGAATGACGCGTAGCACCACCAGGACACTACCTCCTGTGCATGTCTGCCACCCCCGGTGGCAGCCCTTAGAAACAGTACATATCTTTATAAGGCAACACCTTGAGGGTAGGCCACAGCATTGGGCATCCATGGCACCACATCTGCAGCACATGGTTTGCGCCACAGCTGCCCCACAAAATGTGACGCTAATGCTGACTTTAAGAGGTGCAAGGGAATTGTAAATCTGCATTATGATGTATGGTTTGTGGTGTCATGATCTCCCCTATTGTGTGTTGCCTTTCAACGTCTGCATGCTGGTATTTGACGTAACACGCAATGCATGACATGTAGAGGCAAAACAAATATATTGACGAGTAATGTCTATTAAAATGCATTAGGAAGTGATTCATTGAACGTCCTGGCATACTTTTCAACATTGTTGGGGATTGGTTAGTGGTAACAATATCACAACCATACCAAATCTACCAAGTAGCACGCAAAAGAAGGACAATAACTTTGACGGAAGTTACAAGCTAAACTATTAAACACAAAGCAACAGGAGTGCTTAAGACCTACCCTACAATTTTGAATACTTTTCAACATTGCCATGATTATTCAGTATTGTAGCATTCAGTTGTAAAATTGGTCCCATATGAAATATGTGCATGATCACGTTCCCTGGCCCCCTATCTCTTGTGTACACATTAGTTTTCTTTTTTTATTTCCAAAAAGATTTTTTTTGTTGAAATATTTATTGCTGTTACTATTGTTTCCACCTATTGATCTGATTAAAAAAAATAATTTTGGGGTTTAATATTTTCCTTATTTTTTCCTATTTTTTATGTTTTTTTTTTACTTTTCATTGATGCATTGATGCATATCCATGAATTGATTACTTTGGAATTACAAAATTAATATTTTGTCGCTTTGCGACCTTTAGCGAGTATTTTTTCGTCGCTAATCAGAAAAATGGGCCGCATTCCCATCACAATCGTATGTCTCACATTGCGACATATTTCTGACCCAATTTTCATAGCTAACGCTATAAATTTTGTCGCAAAGCCGGAATTTTTTGCAGCAAACACAGGAAGTGGTGTATCACTGCTTCCTGTCACATGGGTGTTTCTACTTTCACTTTCTCTTTGCAGCACATTGCTGGTGCATGTGCTGAGAGGAGGAGGTGTATGGTGGTTGCAGTGTTAGGATTTGGATTTTGAGAGTGGTGCTGCGTGTTGTGTCCTGTCTGAAGTGTCTGTTTATTGTATTTTTATTATTTTAAACAGTTTGTGTGTCTACTGTCCTCTGTTTTGTCTGAAGTGTCTGTTAGTTGTATTTATTGTATTGTAAACTGTTTATGTGTCTAGAGTCCTCTGTTTTGTAGAGTTTGTTTTGGGGTTAGTTGTTATATTCATATAGATAGTAAGTTTAGTGGGTTATTATTTATTAGTTTTAAGTGGGTTACGGGGGTCAGGGAGATGCCTGCTGTTGGGAGGTCAGGGAGGATGAGTGAGGAGGCATTGGGGTTTTTTTTGTGGTTGATTACATTTTATCTTCCATCTATGTTGGAGGCGGGGGCGGATCCTGCAGGGGTATGCTGTGGGGGTTTGGAATGTGCGCTGGGAGCGGGTGAAGCTCCAAATGGAACACTACTTCAAGATTTCACGCACCGTGCACCAGTGGAAGCACCGCTGGCAGGACATGACTGCGGGGGAGGCCGACCTTCTAGATTACACCGGTGTGATGCCAGGCATACAGGGTGGTAAGTCCAAAAGCCATTATTTAACTTCAATAATCGCAATTTTTTTTGCGATTCCTCAATTTTCATTAATAGCGATTCACAATTTGGAATTCGCAATTATGGAATCCCTTTCCATTGATTCCTATGGGCCTACAGACCCATAGGAATGAACGTGAAGGCCTTCTCATATTGCGATTCGCAATTCATGATTAACAAATAGACAATGCAATTTCAAGGGAGCAGGGGGGGTCCAAAGGACCCCCCCGGCACCCCAGAAATGTACCTTAATGTGCTTTTTTCACACATACATGCCCGTGTGTTTCAAATGTAACTTACAAATATGCCCTTTGTGCATTTTAGAATGTTTTAGAACATTACCAGGAAGGTTAACTTTATGGTAATTTACCACTTCCAATTTGCAATTTTGCTATTTTTTTAAAATCATGCATTGCATTTAAGAAATCGCAAATGCATTGCGATTTCTTACATGCTATCGCTATTTACGAAATCGCGAATGCATTGCGATTTCTCACATGCTATCGCTATTTACGAAATCACTAATGCATTGCGATTTCTTACATGCTATCGCTATTTACGAAATCGGCTATGAATTGCGATTTCTTACATGCTATCGCTATTTAAGAAATCGGCTATGAATTGCGATTTCTTACATGCTATCGCTATTTACGAAATCGCAAATACATTGCAATATCTTAAATGCTATCGCTATTTACGAAATCGGCTATGAATTGCGATTTCTAACATGCTATCGCCATTTAAGAAATAGGCTATGAATTGCGATTTCTTACCTGCTATCGCTATTTAAGAAATCGGCTATGAATTGCGATTTCTTACATGCTATCGCTATTTAAGAAATCGCAAATGCATTGCGATTTCTTACATGCTATCGCTATTTACGAAATCGGCTATGAATTGCGATTTCTTACATGCTATCGCTATTTACGAAATCGGCAATGAATTGCGATTTCTTACATGCTATCGCTAGTTACGAAATCGCTAATGAATTGCAATTTCTTAATTATAGAAAAAAGCCTAAACCTTAATGCATCCCAAAAAAGGGATTTGCTTTTGCATACGGCCGATTTTTGCAATTCACACCATTTGCGAATGCAACAACCCTTGATGCATGTGGGCCATGGTGCACAGCATAAGAAAAGCACCATTACCTGTAATACTGTCCCTTTGTGCGCTACAGTGGAGTAGGTGTGTGAGTAGTCAATACAAAAGGCCCTATTTGTACAGCTCCATGAAGTGATAGTTGGAGTATTTTGTCACGTTATCATTGAGGTGTGAACACATATTTGCAGTGTGAAGACCAGATATGGGACTGAGGTCTCCTGTGTGTCACTTGCATTGACATTACTATGTGATGGTGAATGACCAAATGCCAGTAAGGGTGGCAAGGCACAGAGGATGTTAGCATGTATGAGCCCATCACGGGTGTAGTCAGTCAAAGAGATGTGAGCAGCGACTGTGTGCAGGATGGTGTGTGTGTGTCCTGTATGTGTAACTGTACATATCAGAGCAGAGCCAGTGTGTGTGTGACCTATGTGCAGGACAGTACACAGTGTGACAGATGCTCAAATCCATGAGCAGCAGGACTGTATCTACACAGCCCCTGTACATGGGTCATGTGTAGATATATCCTTGGCAGGTGATGATGCAATGCGGGAGTTTGACAGCTCCAGAGTGTTCTACATCCCAAAGGACTGCGTATCAGCATCCTAATAAATGCATAGTTACCATCATACGCAGTACAACTTAAACATGATGCCTGTGTGGACATGCTGGCACATGCATCATTGGTTTTTACATTCGCAAACGGTGCGAATCGCAGAATTCGTCCGTTTGCAAATGCAAAAATGTGTTTTGGGATGCATCAAATATTGTACAATTTTCGCAAATTTAGGAATCCCTATGTCATGTGCGAATTCTGAAAATAATTTGCATAAAGTGGAAATCGCATTTTTAACGAAAAAATGGCATGCATCAAAAGTCGCAATTTGCAATTTTCGTCAAAATCGCAAATTGCATTTCTTAAAATAAGAAGTGGTCTGAGGTGGTGGTATTTTTTTTCGCAAAAGGGCAACAGGTGACAGTGATTCCAAAGGCATATAAGGGGAACACCAATGGATGTCAGAAGCATTTGCCATGGCTGCAGTCATTATATTTGGACGTAGGCGGAGATTGAAAGCTACAGCTAGGAGGAGAATGATCAGTGATAGGATATTTAGGTTGCGCATCACTTTATTGGGGAAGAGTGATCCAGAGATATATGACAAGTATAGGCTCAATGGGGATTCCATCATGGAATTGATAGCTGATCTGGACCCATATTTACAAAAGCATACTCGTAGGACCCAAGCCATTCCCACACATGTTCAGGTGCTTTGTTCACTTCACCTTCTTGCCTCAGGTTCATTCCAAGGTGTCATAGCCATTGCTGGTGGTGTGTCCCATAGTTCACTGTCTAGATTTTTCAATAGTTTTCTAGATGCTATGCTTCATAGGATAAGGCATTACATTACATTTCCAACTACTGCACAAGATTTACTCCAAACCAAGTTAATTTTTATAATTTGGCACATTTTCCACATGTCATTGGCTGCATAGATGGCACACATATTCCTATTTGTCCTCCTTCACACAATGAGTACATTTTTTGCAATAGAAAATGTTACCATTCACTGAATATTCAAGCCATATGTAATGCCAAAACTATAATTACTGACCTGGTAGCCAGCTTTCCTGGTTGTGCCCTTTATTCCTACATTTTCAAGCAAAGTGCCATTCATGGAAGGCTGTTGGCAGGAGATTTTGGTGATGGTTATTTGCTAGGTAAGAAATACATTTTGAAATACTTTTCAATGGTTGAGGAATATTCTTACATTTTCAGTACTAATTTCTATTCTGTCTTATCGTGACCTATAGGTGATAGTGCTTATGGAATAAGATCATTCATACTTACTCCCTATCTGACTCCAACTACTGGTAAAGAGCAACTGTTTCACCAAGCCCATATATCAACACGTAATGTAATTGAAAGAACTTTTGGAGTGATGAAATCAAGATTTTGCATACTTCACAAAACAGGAGGCTCCTTACAATATCGCCCTGAAGTTTGCTGTAAAATTGTTGCTGCTTGTGCCATGCTGCACAACGTTGCAACTAAGAGAGGCCTAGAATTGGATTTTGAAGAAGGAATGCCCAACAATGACAATCAACCCCCACAACCCCAAGCCAGAGTACATGGTCCAGACGCTGCAGAGGGAAGGAGAAGGAGGGCTGAGATCACACAACATTACTTTTAATACAGGTATGCCAAAGACAATGTGATAATTTTGCAATTGATTTTATTAATGTTTTCAAATGAAGTGAAAGTAACATCTATGTCAACACCATTATAAGTCATGGTGGCATCAATATATTTATTATTGTAACTTAAATAATAAGCAGAAACTCAAATACATGTTCAATGAAAAGGACAATACTCAATTTCAAAAGCAACCTACTTCTTTCTTCCTCTGACCCTTAAGGCTTCATTTGTTACATTTTCTATTGCCTTGTTCATTATTGTACCTTTCACATTTTTCCTCATACTACGGCGTTCTACATTTTTACCAGAACTCCCTTCCATTGGTACATCATCATTACTTGGAGTACAGTCCTCCTCAACAGACATGTCCAAGATTGACACATACTGCAATTTATCTCTTGAAGACATGAGTGATGACATACCTTTTGAAATTTCAGTACAACATTTTCTAAGGCCCTTCTGCATAGTTACTGCATTTCTAATCATCTGTGCAGTCTGCAAACACATTTTATTCATCACCCTACTACAAGTATGAATAGACAAAACTGTCTGATTTGCCCTTTTTTAAAGTGCAGTAAACATTGAGCATGCATTTTTTCACACATTTTGTCCATGGATGCTGCAATTTTGTCTAACTTCTGAGCAGTGATTTCATTGGCATTATCCATGTGCGCAGATATCTCCATTAAACTTCTGCTAATGCCACTCACATCATCAGTCATGCTACTTAGTTTCCTTTTGATAACGCGAATATCCTTTCCTTGTAGGCGGTGAATTTTGAGGAGTTTAAGTTCAACAGCACTGGCACTGATGTCCTCCTCATTATTGGATCTACGCTGACCCTGACGTCTCCTGCGCCTGAGAAACTGCTGCAGTCTATGGCGTCTGTGACCTTGTGTTTGAAGTGGAGTTGGGTTTTGGGGAGCCCCTTGGACTACTTCATTTTCATTTTGAGTAACTTCACTGTCTGAATCTGGCAGCTGGCATATTCTTTGATGCGCATTACCTCTCTGCACTATTGGTGTGGTGCCTCTGAGTTATTATCAATAGAATTTAGTAAATCATCTGTGAATGACTCTGCAAAGTCTATAAAATGGGTATCCAGATCAGCATCTATTAAGAAAAGAATGTGGATAATTTACTTAACTTTGTGTATTTGAAACAGTTTATTAAATTACTTAAATAAATAACTCCTGAAAAAGAAAGACAAGTTTCCTACTTTTTAAAAATGTGTCTTTCAAAACTGTATGACTAGGTGCTTTTCAGATTTTTGAACAAGAGACTTTTTGGTTTAAACCAATTCACAAGTACCACAATGCATTGCTGCTTCAGGCAAAAAAAATCAGTATTTCATTTAGTTTGAAAGATTTTAGGGGATGGAAAATTATAATTTATTTGCTTTTCTCTTTAATGGGCAAAGATGTAAATAAAAATAACATGAGTCATTTTTACCTTGAGAGGTTCCTGGTAGGTCAGAAGTGTCAATATCTAATAAGCCAATGACTGCCTCTGTAGTAAGTGTCCCTTCCACAAGATCATCCAGGGGTAGGTTTGGCTTGTCTTTTGGATGTCCGCCACCAGTCTTCTTGGCCGTCTTAATTTGCGTCAAAATTCTTTCTTTTGCGCGACTGCGCAGATCATACCACCTTTTCTGCAAATTTGTAATGTCCCTATGTGCCACTCCTACTGCGTTGACTTTGGCTTGGATTGCCAGCCACAGCTTCCTTTTCACTCCTTCTGGCACTTTTAGGGACATTTTGCCAAAAAGTTGATCTTGCCTAGCTGTGACCTCCTCTATTAGGATCTCCAACTCTAGGTCACTGAATTTGACCTTTCTTTTCCTAGAGTTACTTTCCTCAGAAGCATTCACAGGATCCATTGCAGTGGAACAAAAAGACAGGCTCCTCCACCTCCAACAGCCACAGTTCCAACTGCCAGTACACTCTGAAGCATTTCAAATGGTGCACCAGGTGTTCTTAATTGTTTTCCTGGCTCACTGGCAGCACCTTCATTGAGATGCTTCATGTGTGCGATATCACAAAATGCGAATTCGCACTTAAGAATTCGCATATTTTATGCGAATCAGTAAAAATTGCGATTTTTACCGATTCGCATAATATATGCGAATTTCATGATGCATCCAAAATTGCGATTCCTTATTTACGATTCCCTAAAAATCGCAAATAAGGAATCGCAAACACTCACGATGATGCATGTGGCTGATGGTACTTAGAAATTGCATGACACAACTGTTATGTGCATGTATGACTGCGGTAATGTTACGTTTCTCCACCACTGCATTAGCAAGCCCATGTGTGCACGGCAATCAAAGTGCACAGAGTAATTTGTACAATGTGTCAAGTCCCTACAAAGTGATGTTGTATTTACTGTGACAGAAATGTTGTTCCTCATGTTTTAGTAACGTTTCTGGATGCCATGCAATGACACATATTTATTTTTGTTCACTCACAGATGATTGGCGACCCATCACGCAGGGTGACGTGGACCGTTTCAAGGACCCAAAAGCCACTGGTGAGTTTTTGTAATTGAAACTGCCATGTTGCGATGTCATGGATGTCATTAACTCATGCTACACACAGTAGTTTTGCTATACTGGTGTGTTCTGCATGTCACTCGGCCACAAGGTGCTGAGGATATTTATGTTAATATTCAGACAATATGTATTAGAGTGTGGTTAGACGCATATCTATCTAAGCTGTGACTTTGTCCGTGAAGGGACAATGCAACAGCTCAGATTTCTTGTGCATGACATCCAGCACAGATTAAAGCTAACTAGTCAATGATCAAGGGGTCCTGAAGGCATTACACTAATGGATTTTCACACAGGGCTACATATTATCAAGACCAGCCAGAAGATGTATCCACACTTCATCTGCAGTACACTGCCACTGAAGCGAAGATTGATGTTTAGGTAATATGGGCTAAGACATTCCCATGGCAGGCCAGGTTAAGGTAATTTCACTTCTAAGGTATGAATAGATCACATATCATCAACGCAAGGTGTCAATGACCTTTTACAGTGTAATTCTGATTAAACTGTGCCAAGGAGGTTCCAGCCAATGTCGCCCATCATATTGGGAACCGGCAAGTTTACCTACTTTCACTGAAGAGTTTGTGTTGATGGATGGATAATGGGTGAGGGGGCAGTTCATTACACCGCCAAGGTGAAAGATAAGTTACCCAGCGTAGCCATGTTGAGCGGGACAAACACAGGGCTGGATCATGAATGGTTTATACCAGGATCTAAGTGGTCTATTCTGGTCATACCAGTTCTTTTCCTTTATGAAGTATTTAGGACCAGGGTTAGACAGGATGTAATGCATGCAACTCTGATTGTTAACCTGCCTTTCCTGCCGCATGATGAGCCTGTGGTGTATTTTCGATGTAGTTGAGGAAGGGGTTCTAGGCGGAAGGTCAGGAGTCAGTGTGGCTGCCAGAATCTGCAGGCTCTGCTGTTTTACAAACGTTTTAGCATATAGTAATGGAATCTAAGGATTGCTGTAATCGGGCTGGCTGATGGGCAGGCCCTGCAGCAAAGGGTTCCTTGCTTCAATAGGATGGCATTTGAAGATATACCATAATTTACACATGAACCTCGTAGCAGAAGACAATTACCTGGCTGACGAGCTTTTTCCGGGACAGGGCATGTTGTTTTGTTAGTCGTAGCTCTCAGATGGCATGTTTGCAAGGGGGACAGGAGCACAGTTCCAGCTGCCACCTTTCATGTGACCAAGATACCTCAGGGCTGCCATACTGAATGATGTCCATTTTACTGCTGTTTACTTTGAGTTTGTTGCTGCTCTTCTAGTTAGTCATCTTAATCTTGCTGGTTGTACAACGGAGACGTGTGTCAGAGTAGTCTGTAAGGCAACCTATTACTGCACGTCACGTTTTGTCATCTGTGCGCTGTCTGCATTTTTAAACTCCCCGTTTTGTCTATTTTTAGTTTAAAAATAATTTAATCGTTTTCCCTTGCTTTTAATCCACTCCGCATACCTGCACTATAATTGTGCCCCACACCGCGGCTTCAGCGGCTCTCCAGCACGCTCCCTGGGAATCTCCTCGCCATCTTGGGGGTCTGAAGGGGACGTTGGCCGGACGCCATTGTGGTCAGCGCTTTAGCAGTCAGGCTGACTGGCTAGAGCCCTATTTAATCTCAGTATGCAAGCGAGCTGCGTGTACCCGCCGCAGTAACGCCGGAGTCACGCCAGAGTCCAGCCCGTCTGCGCTAAGGACGGGCTGGACGAGTGGGCGACTGGCCCTACCGGGGGTGGACAAGTTTATATCAGGTATTCCCATCATGATCTGATCAACTTTAAACTATCTCGGTTACCGTGTCACTATATGAACTCCCCGGAGGCTATCCAAAACTCCCCCTGTTGCAGGTGTTTTGGGACAAGCTGCACGGGGTCTGTTTTGCCATCTGGACCCACTAAGGCAGGCACTAGCGGTAAACCTGTGCTTAGCACGAGGAGGTAAAATGGTTTCCTTATTAATGCGAGATCTTTGATAAAGAACAATGTTGCCTTTAAGGACTTTGTCTCAGATAGAAGACCCTCCTGGGTCTTTGTTACGGAAACGTGGGCTAAGGACTCCTCGGGAACAGACCTGGTGGAGGCGGTACCGGAGGGTTATACGCTAGTTAGGCAGGATAGAGTGGGACGCATAGGTAGAGGGTTGGGCATCCTTTATAAGGATTCTCACTCCTGCATTACCCCATTATCAGCCCCACTTGATGCCTTTCAGGCCCTCTATTTCTCTATCAATGCTGCATATGCTGTTCCATTTATGGGCATTCTTATCTATCGACCTGCTGGGCCTAGAGCAGATTTTGGCCAGCACATGCTCAGCATTTTAGAACCTTATTTTGGTTGCGAGCACTTAACGGTACTGGGAGATATGAACTTCCACCTAGAAAATCTAGAGGCCAGCTAAACCCTCTCTCTCCTAGATGCTCTATCCGCTTGTGGGCTGCAGCAGCTAGTCAAGGGTTCTACCCACCAGGCGGGCCATACGCTGGATGGGGTCTTCTCGAATGACAGTCGGCTGACTATCAATGTCCCTATCCCGCTCACCTGGTCGGACCACTTTGCGGTCCCCATGGAATTGGTTGCTACTCCTGCAAACAGCAAGCGGAATGGTCCTAGTAAAATGGAATCCAGGCGAAATCTTAAGAGTATTAGCTAGATTCATCAAAGAGCCGTTTTGCGAGTCCTTAATAGCGATTATTAAGGAATCGCTATTAAGGACTTGCAAAACGGGATTCATGTAGGAATCGCTAAATAAATTGCGATTCCTACACATTCCTTATTTGCGATAAGCAAATTGCTAATCACAAATAAGTAATAACTCCCCATTCATTCCTAGGAATGAATGGGGTGTATTCCTTACTTGCGATTAGCAATTTGCTAATCACAAATAAGATAGCGATTTCAAGGGTGCAAGGGGTGTCCAAAGGAGACCCTGTAGCACCCCTGAAATGCACATTTACACAGATAATGCGCACACACATGTCCAAAGGACATGTGTGTGTGTAACATGCAACAGAGAAAAATGCACTAAAGTGCATTTTTCTATTTTTTCGCT
Source organism: Lissotriton vulgaris (assembly GCF_964263255.1). Classification (NCBI taxonomy): domain Eukaryota; kingdom Metazoa; phylum Chordata; class Amphibia; order Caudata; family Salamandridae; genus Lissotriton; species Lissotriton vulgaris. Next base: position 141,242 of record NW_028241363.1, on the reverse strand, counting down.
ATTTACCACGAAGTCAGACTTCGTGGTAAATAGCGGCCAAATATTGCGAATTCGCAATTTAAAATTGGTTAATGAATTGCATTTAAGGAATCTCTAATAGAAATTCCTTAAATGCAATTCCTCGCAAATATGCGATTTCGCAAATAGCGATTTTTGCATTTGGGATGATGAATCCCAAATGCAAAAATTGCGCTCGCAAAGGGCCAGATTCTCAGAATCTGGCCCTTTGCAAGCGCAATTTCCTTTCATGAATCTAGCTGTATAACTAATGACTCACTTGCTCCCCTGATTCCCATCATGGCTATTTCTACGGAGGAGGATGTGTGTTCGGCTGTACTTAAGTTAGAAAGTTCCTTCATAGTAGCTATGGATGAATTGGCCCCAGCCTCCCTACGTTACTCTGCCAGAAAAAGGCCGTCGGCCCCTTGGTTTTCAGAGTCATTAAGACTACTTAGACAGGGTTGTAGGAAGCAGGAACGACTCTGGCGGACCAGCTAGGCTACGCAGGACAAGGAAATCCACAAATCCCTTTTGAGGGGATATAAGGCTGAGGTTATGAGAGCAAAGCAGGAGTATTTTACGAATATTACTACCTCGCTTACCTCGCCGAAAGAGTTGTTTAAGATCGCGGACTCGCTGACTACCCTGCAGACCCCGGACCGAGTCGCTAGCACACAGCAGCTCTGTGACGATATTGCCCAATATTTCCATTCAAAAATTGTCGAAATTTATTCGGCCTTGGAGTTACAAAGGGCGTCAATATCTTTCTCCCCCTCTCCATCCATCCCCCCCTCAGTATCTGCCGGGGTTCCTTCCCTGGTGTGTCTGTCCAGTTTTCCACCTCTTTCCCTTCAGGAACTGGATGTCCTCTTGAGTAAGACCAGGTCTGGGTCTCCCCTTGACCCTTGCCCACTTAAACTTCTTAAACGGTGTAAGGAAACTCTCCTGCCACCACTACTGGACATTATGAACAGGGCAATGCGGGATGGCATTTTTCCCTCTCAGTGGAAGAGTGCGGTGGTTAAGCCCCTTTTGAAAAAGCCTACCCTAGACCCAGAGGTTCTTAAAAACATTCGCCCCATTTCGTTGCTCCCAGCTCCTGCAAAGATGCTGGAAACACATCTCAAACAGCATCTTGCAACATTTCTGGAAACCTCTGGTCTTCTGGACCACTCGCAGCATGGATTTCGGAGGGAGCATAGCACGGAGTCAGCCCTTACTATAGTGCTTGATAACATCTATACCAGAGTTGACAAGGGCCAGACTACCCTCCTCATCCTGTTAGATCTTACAGCTGCTTTCGATACCCGTCTCCCTCAGTGTTAATATCTCGGCTGAGGGAGAAATGGGTGGAGGGGCCAGCACTAGTTTGCTGGCCTCCTTCCTTGACCAGAGGGAACAGAGAGTTAAGTTGGGGGAGTTCCTATCTCCATCCAATCCTGTGCAGTGTGGGGTCCCACAGGGGTCGGCATTAAGTCCGACCCTCTTCAACATCTATGTGACCCCACTTGCCAGGCTCATTAGATCTTTTGGGATGGAGGTAGTCTCCTACGCTGATGACACTCAGATCTTGGTGTCTCTCGCTCAGTCCGTCAGCTCCTCTGCCTCCAATTTTAGACACTGTATGGAGGCAGTTGCCCAATGGATGATTGACAATGCATTGAGGCTGAACGGCGAGAAGACAGAGATCCTAGTGTTCGGTGGGAAGGAGGACATCTGGTCCGCGGAATGGTGGCCTTCATCCCTGGGAGCTTGCCCTGTACCCACGGCCCTGGCTCAGACCTGGGAGTCATGATTGATCAGGCCCTTGCCATGGGTCAACAACTGAATAGGACAATCTCCACTTGTTGGGCTATTATCAAGATCCTGCGGAAGATCAAACACTATCAGTCCCTGCAAGCAAATTGTGGTCGCATTAATAGCTTCCCGGCTCGATTACTGTAATGCCTTATACGCAGGAATAAACAAGGGCCTGTTACAGCGACTACAAATTGTGCTGAACGCTGCGGCTAAGTTTGTGCTGGACGTGCCCAGGCGCTCGTCAGCCACTGTCGCTAGGAAATCCCTGCATTGACTTCCGATCAAAGCCAGGATTTCCTTAAAGGATTTCTGCTTGATCTATGGGGCCTTGACCAGGAATGGGACAGGAGGAATAAGAGACCTGCTGGTTCTGTATGCCCCCTCCAGAAACCTTCGTTCCTCCAAAAAGTTCTTGTTATCAGTCCCCCGCGTTCGAAGAGCTAAGTGGGGAGGCAGGGTGTTTTCTAGCCTTACTCCGAAATTGTGGAAAACTCTGCCCTGTGAAATTAAGTCACTGTCATCAATGCAAGCCTTTAGAAGGACTCTGAAGACATGGCTCTTTGCCAAAGCCTACCCTTAGTTTGTGGTATCTGCCTTTTCTGTGATTTTTTCTTGATAGGCGCCTTGATCCCTCCGGGCTAAGTAGCGCTATATAAGTTTTCATTCATTCATTTATTCATTCACGTACTCAGTTACTGGTTATTGTCAGCATACAATACGCTTTGAATAGCCGTACAATTTCCTTACGTTGCCCAGCAGGGTCAAGTATAGATTGTACAGCATAGGACTTAGGATAGATCCTTAACCCCATGACCAGGACAGCTATGTGATTTCTCAAGTACATATTGTCAGACACTTTATAGGGGGTTTTACTGCACTTTTCTGCCGATGTACGCAGCAATATTGTGGAGAACTTTCTTGATATTATTGCCAACAGTTGTTGGTAGGGGTGTCCCAGTCTTCTTCCCGTGCGTGTAGGTGGAGCTTATAATCGGTTGCCATTGACATATACATACATCCAGACTGGCACCCATGTAAAAGAGTGCCAGTCTTGCCAGCAACTACATGAACTGTACACATTTTCTGGTAGCCACACATGTCTGCACATGTGCATCGTACAGCAGTAGCAGCAGTGTGTCACAGGGTCAGATGTGGGTGGTGCTGGGCACGGAGGGGTAATGCCACTATACCAATGTGAATTGGACTACTTGCACACACTCAGGGTGCACAATGGTGACATGTTTTCCCAGTCTCATTTTGCGTCTAATTTGTCAGTACATCACACCTGCCATGTACTGTCATGTCACTATCCATGGCCTGTATTTTTGGATGAAGGGATTGTCAATTATGTGGTCAGGTCACTTAGAGACGTTACAGGATGTCACATGTGTGTTGCCTCCCATGTGGTATGTGATTTGTGGCCAAATATATGATGATAGGCAAATGACCCAGTGTCCTTGGGTGTGAATTGACATTCCCATTTTTTTTCAGACAACATGAATGCAGAGGAGAGCCATGCTTTTAATGTGGCAAAGGAACAGTGGCTGCATATCCGCCGGGTGAAGAAGGGCTACGGGAGCATGGCCAGGGGATACATGTCCGATAGGAAGGTGGGGAAATGGCACTCGATGCCAGAGGCTGTTGGCCAGAAGGACACAGATACCACCTCCGGGGCTGCAGGCAAGGCTGGCCGAGCGAAAAAGTCTAAGACACAGAGGTCACCAGGGATTGGTGCTGTGGATGTGCTGTCCACTCCAAGTGCCGTACCAAGTAGTAGCAGTGCAGCAGCCATTCCAAGTACAAGCAGCCAGGGGCCAGTTCAAGCTGCACCGAGCCAGGGACCAGGCCAGACCTCAACACCCCAGGATCTCGGGACACCCACCACAACGCCTCCAATCAGTGAGACACTGCAGAAGTTCCTGGTTGAGCAGCAACAGAACAATGACTTGCTCCTTGATGTTAAACATGAGTTGCTGACTCTGAACCGGAAGATGGGCGCAATAGCAGCGAAACTGGGTATTCCCTGAACATTGGCATTTTCTGACCCACACCCCTCTTCTGCCTTCCCTCATTGTTATTTGTTATTATTTTATTGATAGTTGTTGTATAGTATTTTGATGTAGATTAGTTTTAGATTAGGTATAGTTAGTTTAGTATAGTAAGATATTTTTATGAGAGGTTAAGATGGTGTTGGTGCTAAGTTTCTTTTCTCTTTGGGTGGGGGGTTAACGTCCTTATTTAGTTTGTGTAGTAGTGTATAGTTAGTATTACATGTGTAGTTTAGTTTTATATGTGTGTAGATATATTTAATATAGTAATAGTTTTAGTGATTAGTGTAGTTTTAGATACGTTAGATTATATTTAATAAATACTTTTGAAAGTATTACTACTTGCAATGGTGTCAGGTAGGTTGCAGAGTGTGGGTCTTCTTGACACATTGTATGCTTCTCAGGCCATCAGTGGAGTGATCCCTATATGTGGGACTATGGATGCAACCTGTTACTGGGATGCTTGTATAGTGTTAAATAAGCCTTTGCTGTGGTATCTGTTGACTTGCATGGTTGACATGTTACATTGGATTTATGGTGTATGGGCAAAATCAGGTAATTAGCTTTCTGCTATTTTGCACTAAATGGCAAGACAGTCCACAAGTTTGCAAATTTGCCAGCGTAGTTGCGGATTTTGTTGCCATTTGCACAAATATGTGACCACATGTGCCTGTCACTTAGCCAGCGCACCATAATGCAACTAGGTCCCTTGAGTGAACTGGCCATTATAGTGTGGACGGCCAGGAAGATGTTTCATACCGCTAGTGTGGGGTGGAGGGGGCCAAACGGGCAGAGCTTCTATGGGAGTTCACATGCATCTTGTTGAGAAAGGGTCAGAGACCAAGCAGAGCAGCAGGTGAGGAGAATGCAGGCTCCTTGTCACAGGAGCCTCACGGGGATGGCGCTTGGGAAGGTAATGGATGCTATTATGAGTTTGGCTCTGGTACACAGAATCCTTCATATGTTCAAGATTGCTCTGCTGCGGGTGTTGGTACATAGCCATTCAGATCCTGCTCAGTGTGTTAATGCGCATGCAGCAGCTGCACAATGTCCCATCTCATACTTAACTGCCCCATACAGGACTATGCTGGCGCTGGGCAGTAGGGTGCAGTGGCATGCAGGTGCTGTACGCCTGGTACATGCACATACCTGTGCCAAGGGGGACACGTGTTCATTGGTGCTGTGTAGGTAGTTGTGACTCTACATTTTGAATGGTGCAAGAGCATGATGTTGCTGTGCGTTACGGGTATATATGTACTGGGGAAGGGGTCACTTGGCAATGTGTGCTCACACCCAGAGGGCTCCCAGGCAATTGAGCACAAAATATTTTCAAACTGGGAGTGCTCCAGGGCGGTTCTGCAGCACAGGCCTCACAACCACAGGTCTCCCAGGCAGTTTGGCTGCACCACCCTCTGGTTCCTCACAGCACCCTCTGGTCCACCACTGCCACCCTCATGCTCAGCACCCACGTAGATAAATTCCTCAACACTGCCAGACACCTCCACTTCCAGATCCACACAGACCCCAACACCACCCTCAGAGGTACACTCATTGTCAACATTGTCAATTCAGCATGTCCCGCGCCATCCTCGCCTGCAATCATGCACTCACCTCCACAGATTACATCCTCCTCGTGGAGCTGACATTCCAGCTCAGGAACAAGAACACCACCAACTCTAGCACCCTGTCAGCCACACTGGCCAACCTCAGCCTCAGCCAACTCGTCACCCCACCCACCAACCCATCCACCCATCCACCCACAAGGCTGGTCACACACTGGACACCACCTTCTACACAGGCACCAATGTTGCTTTAGGTCACACCACCTGTTTCCACTGGACTGTACCCTGCTGCATCCATTTCCCCTTAAATGTAAAGTCCACTGACCACCGCACACAACAGGTACCTCACCACTGCTGGAGGAGAGTGACTGTAGACCAGCTGATCACCACCCTTACCCACAGGCCACACAACAACTCTAACAACTCCAACGCTGCAGGCCGCCACCTCAGGCAGTGTATGTACAATTTGACAACACACTTGTGGCACTCAAGGAACCCTGTAATACCCACACCAGCAAGCCAGCCACCACGTTCACCAATGTGCTGGTGCACCTCCAGAGTTGGATGCCGGAAACTGGAGTGGATATAGCTCACCATACGCACTCTGGACAAGCACACAGACCACAAGGATGCCATACACATACATCACCACCTCTTGTGATTGGCCAAGGGGTACTCCTTCAAAGCCCAGCTGGATGACAACACACACAGGAGCAAGGGGCTCTTTGGCATCATAAGGGAACTCTCCAACTCCAGCGTCAACACCAACAACATGACTTCCTCAGAATCACTGTGCAACTCACTAGCCATCTTCTTACACTGCAAGCTCGCAGATATCCATGACAGCTTCAACACGACACCCACCCAAACTATGCAAGGGCCCACCTCCCCTGTGAACACCAGAGGCGCATGACACCTGACCTCCTAGTCCAATGTCAACAGCAACAAGATACACAAGGTTATGTACTCCATCCACTCACGCTCCCTGTCACACCTATGCCCACACCACGTATATAACATGGCAGATGCTGCCATCTAACCCGACTACAGGACAGCAACATTTCCATGGGGCTTGGGAAACGACAAAATGTACACCCTCCTCAAGTAGCCGAAGCCAGGCCACAAGGACCTCAAGTGCTTCAAGCATGTCTCCCTGCTCCTGTTCCCAGGGTGGATCACTGGGAATTGCTCAACATGCAACTGGCCCACCACCTGCTAGACAACAACATCCTGTACCCATCCCAGGCCAGATTCATGCAAGTCCACAGCTCCCTGGCAGGACTCATTTCCGCCACTGACGACATCATGAGCCAACTGTGCAACAGCTACACTTCTGCCCTCATCCTCCTGGTGATGTCTCCCTATGCCAGCATGCCCAGGACTATCTAGAGGCCTCATTTATGAGGCTGTGCGTCACTTTTATGCCGCCGGTGCGTCACTTTTTGTGACGCACCAGTGGCGTAAAAAATACGCCTTGTTGCGCCATATTTACAAAGTGACGCATCTAGGTAGATGCGTCACTTTGTATACCCCTGAGCCACGTTATACCTGCGCCAGGTATTATGTATGCAAGGGAGGGTCGTAGAAGTGACGCAGTGAAATCTATGAGGTTTCACTGCGTCACTTTTAGGACGCTGTTGCGTCAAAATCTGGCGCCTGCCTCACAGTAGGCATAAGACTGATGCAGGCCCTTTCACATGGGGCTTGCCCCATGTGAAAGGACGCATTGCTGGAGTTGCATCACTTTTGTGACACACTCCAGCAATGCATCACTTTTGCGCTTACAGATACTTCAGAAATAATGACGTATCTGTCACTCCTTGCGACATGATGCGTCATACATTAAATATGATGCATCAAGAATGTTGCAAGGGGTGCGCACTGAGAAGTGACTCATCGCTGCTTTCACGCAGCGATGAGTCATTTCTCATGAATGAGGCCCCAGGACTTGTTGTACAGTACATATGTGTATGCGATGTAATGACTTACAAGGTACATGTATGCCACTGTGTCCATCTACCCACTTCCACCCGTCCCGGTTTGTCACTCACCCTGGTGTTGTTGTGTGACTTCCAGTACAGCAGTGTCCTGGCCTGCGACTTCGACCACAGTCTCCTCACTGATGACATTGGCCACCTGCTCCTCCAGCTCATCCAGCTCCTCCTGTGGAGCTGGTCCACCGCCTCCCGTTGCACTTGCTGCCCTTAGGTTGGCTCCCAGTTTCTTTTTAGTTTTGCTCTTTGTGTCGTGCCACCGCTTCTTGCACTCGTCCACTGTCCTCTTGTGCTCCCCCATGGCATTGACCTTAGTCATGATGTCCTGCCATAGTCCCCTTTTTCTTGCCATGGTGACGGTGGAACTCACAAAGAGTTCCTGCTGGTGTCGCATCACCTCTTCAACCAGTACCTGGTACTCCTCCGGAGTGAACTTTGGCTTCTTCCCTGGGTCTCATCCTGGCCTTCCTGGGTGTTGTTTCTTCCCTCCGCACTAGTCCCTGGCTGCTCACCATCATTAACAGTATTGCCCATCTTTAGCAACGATTTTCGGGTTAGCGGGCATTTTTCGTCCCGCTAACGCATTATATGATAGGCTCGGGCCTATTGGTTTAGCGATAATCATCGCTGATAGGACCAACGTGCATTTTTTCCCGTTAGCGTGCGATGGGTTAGCGTCGTCACGCTAGTTCTATCGCGTGATTTTATCGCATTTCCGGGGAAATATCGCCGCTTAGCGGGGTGTTGGTAATTTCTCGCTATGGCGGTGCTATTTCCAGGCGATGCATGGCGATAACATTTTTAACGCTAAATATCGTTAGCGATATTTTTCGCCTGTTGTTGGTAATATCCCCTACTCTCCTCAGATACACGAGTCATCATCCCCGCAACCTCAGAGATAATTTGCCATTTGGCCAATTTCTGAGGTTGCGGAGGAATTGTACGAAAAAGGAGGATTATTTTGAAGAATCCTCTTTGTTGATTGGTAGACTGACAGAACGGGGTTACCCTCTACGACTCCTAAAAAAAGCACGAAAACTTGCGTGGCACAATCATCGGGAACATCTATTAAATGTACAACCAAAAGAAAATAGTGCTGAACGCCTGGTTGTTTGTGACAACATTTAACACTAAGAGTAGTGTGATAAAGAAGTTGATAAATCGTCACTGGCACCTGGTCAAAGATGAATTGGGAGGGATGTCCCCTCCGCTACATGCATTCAGGAAAGGTAAAAATATCAGAGATCATCTGGTGAAATCCCTTTTGCCCTCCCCACAACAAGTTAGTCAAACTACTCTGTGGGGCCTTCCACCTCTGTCAGGATGTTAGGCTCCTGCCCAACCCACACACTGCAGGACCGAGGTATGTCCCAAACCACTTCCCCGACTCACCGGTCACTCACTAGATGATACAGATGAGTAAAACGATGACCCAGAAAAGGGGGTGGAATATATATATATGAATGCACCAAACCTTCCACTCCTGTAGAGCGTAGTTCAAATAACACCCTCCTCCTCGCTTCCGCACCTGCATAAACAGGGAGACAAAAATACACCTCACAATAACCTCTCAGTCCCCAATCCTACCTCTGTATCGAATGACCATATCCAGCAATTCACCACACATGCACTTACCAGAAACAAATGCAGGGTTTGCTTCGAGGGGGGTCTAGTCCAGGGTATAAAAACTCCAAGATAACTTCTCTTGTAATAGCCTTAAAACAGGACTAGTATTTCAGGTGTTTGGTTTGGGCGTGTGTGTATTCACAGGGTAAAAAACATGCCGAAATAGCGGGCATGAACAAAAAACCCCTGTGTCTTCAGAAAGGACTGTGGGGGGAAAACAGGGGATCCGAGAATCGATATCGACTCGGTTCTCAGGAGGACCGAATGGCAATACCCAGCCGGGATTCCACTCAAACGTCATATCCGCCCATAACGAGGCGGAACGGTTACCACAAGACGTGTTTACAGCGCGAACGCCTAGCGTCCGACAATCTTCTATACAACGTTTCGGGTACAAAAGAAAAAAGGCACCTCTACGGTGTCTGACAAACAGGAGCCCCTGGATGTCGTTGGCAAGTCTCTCTAAAGAGAAGGGGGAAACCAAAATAAGGGAAGCACACTAACTAACTACAATGTACAAGGGAACGGGCGTTCAGGAAACGGGAGGGAGGGAACAGGCAAGTAACAACAACGGGACTCCAGGACAAGGGAAGAGGGAGAAGGAAAAAGGGAATACTCAAACGATTCTCACGAGCCCGTGAGAATCAGCAACAGCCAACAAGCTACACAGGAACCAGGATAGCGGGAACCCACAGGTTAGCAATAACAAGCATCAACACTATGGTAGGACTAACTTTTATGTGTAACTGGCGTGTCATGTGACAGCAAAGAGATGGTCATCAAAAGAGGACTGGGGACCGAATCCTAACAGTACCCCCCCCCCCCCAATGACCCTCCCCACCGGCCGGGGATTCCGGGGATGTTGTCTATGGAATAACCTCACTAAACGAGGCTCATGCACCCCCCCAGCTGGTTCCCATGTCCTACCTTCCGGGGCATAGCCCTTCCAATCCACTAGGTAATACAACCTTCCCCTCCTACGCCTAGAGTCAAGAATAGCCTGTACTTCAAACTCCTCCAGGCCATCCACCAACACAGGGGCGGGAGGGGGCAAGACCTGATCTGATGGAACAAAGGGCTTCAACAACGATGTGTGGAAGACTGGATGGATCTTATAATCCGATGGCAATAACAGCTTCAAAGCCACAGGGTTGACCACCTGTACTACCGGAAAAGGGCCTACATACCGGGGCTGTAGTTTGCGTGACCCCTGTAGTCGCAGATTACGTGAAACCAACCATACACGATCGCCCACCTTGTAACCAGGGGCCGAGACCCTATGACGATCCGTCTGTACTTTCATAGCCGCCTTGGCTTCCTGTAGCCTAACCCTTGCCACTTCCCAGATGTCACTCAATCGTTTACACACTTCGTCAATGGCTGGCATGTGCCCAGTGGGTTGGATAGCTAAAGCTCTAGGATGGTATCCCATAGAACAAAAGAACGGTGTCATTCCCAGGGCCGTGTGTACACTATTGTTATAGGCAAATTCTGCTATTGGTAAAGCCGTCACCCAATCACACGACAGAGACGTAATCAAGCACCTCAAGTATTGTTCCATTGTCTGGTTGGTACGCTCCGTCTGCCCGTCTGACTGAGGATGATACGCAGATGACAATCGTAAATCCATCTTGAGCACCAGACAGAGCTCCGTCCAGAAATGGGACAAGAATTGCGCCCCCCTGTCTGATATTACTGCTGTAGGTAATCCATGTAACGTTACAACCGAAGTCATAAACTCCAAGGCCATCTCCCTCGCTGTCGGAATCTTTTTAAGTGGTATAAAGTTCGCCATCTTGGTGAACAAGTCCACCACCACAAGGATGGCTGTGAATCCGGACACCAAAGGAAGGTCAGTGACGAAGTCCATACTGACAGTATGCCAACGGCTGCAACAGACCAGAGGGCTTACTATGTGAGGGCTTATTGATAGCACAAACAGGACAGGCTGACACATACCGCTGAACATCCTGTGCCACGGTCTCCCACCAAAACCATCTCAAGCACAACTCCTTCGTCTTACCCATTCCAGGATGCGCGACTAATGAGGAGGAGTGACACCACTCCACCACCTTTCCTCTCAGATCGGGTGGAACAAACAACCTATCCCCCTGATATAACAACCCATCCCGGAACACCACCTGAGACAGTTGTAACCATGGGCCCAAATCCATTCTGCGCAACTGGTCTTTCACAGTAGAGGAGAACTCTTCCACCGAAGCCACTCCAACTATCTTCCCACTATCAATCATGGGTCTACTCTCCTTTACTGATCTCACCTCCTCCGGGTCAATATGAATCCGAGACAGTGCGTCAGATTTTATCTGCTGAGCAGCGGGTCTGTATGTTATGATAAAATCATATTCGTTGAAAAACAAAACCCATCGCATCTGTCTTGGTGTCAATGCCCGAGCTGATCTAAAAAACTCCAGATTCTTATGGTCCGTATAGATCGTGATCGTGTGTCTGGCCCCCCCACAGATAGTGACGCCATTCCTCAAAGGACAGTTTCACGGCCAACAACTCACGTTCCGCCACAGTGTAATTGCGTTCGGCAGGCAACAATGTTTTCGAAAAATAGGCAATAGGATGCATATGGCCCTATTGCCTATTTTTCGAAAACATTGTTGCCTGCCGACGGGAGAGGCAAGATGGCTGCCGTGGGGAAGGCTGTGTAGGCAGCTAGCTCCCTCGCTCCTGGCATTCTATCGTGAAGAGAAGGAGAAATCTAATCATTCTACGCGGTTAATTGTGCAAGAGCCGGCTATGTGGACTATTGCCAATTCAGTGGATAATTTCAAGTAACGGCTCATCTTACCTGGCGACGGTGACTGTGGAACACGCTGGTCAGTTCCGGCCAGCTACTGCTACTACCGCTGCTGTGGAAGCTGCCCCGGGCTGGGCTGTTCGGAGAGACGGAGACGGAGCTGCGCGGAACCTGTAAGGCGTTTACCATTTCCTGATCGGAGGGTCGGATGCGGCGGCAGAGAGGCGTCGACCATTCCCGAGTAGATTCCGGCATTGGTGAAAGTGCCCAATAACTGATACTGACTTTATCGGAATTTGGCTCGTGCAGGGCAGACGGAGTCACAGAGATAGAACGTATCAAAACCGAAGAAGAGATAATCACACCGCGTTATACCAGCATTTAACAACAAATTGCTACAAACTATCCCTGCGACAGGCGGAGTTTACGAATGTTGCTAAACTTTTTTGAGTTCAATCGGCGGTCTCCGCTGTGGCGTGCTACACTTTGTTTGTGTTGGACACAGAGTAGCGTTTTTCCCGGCAGAGGTGGTTCACGGAAGAAAAAGAGGACGCCACTTCCACTTTCTATTGCCACACGCAGCAACAAGAAAACCGGCCCTGGGCTTGATTTGAAAAACGTGGAGCAAGAGAACGAGGAGATCGAAATGGCAGAGGCAACACCACTGATCCCTGGCAAAACCGTCACCAAACAGGGTAAGAACCCCAACAAGGGGGCTGCTATTAAATCTAATGAAATACTTGGCATAAAAAGCTCTGCGCTACAAACATTACCAGATTTGTTTGAAAAGCATGCTGCAAAAAAGAAAACTACTGATAATGATAATCAAAGTACCGATATGATTGCAACACAATCCTCTAATCAACCATCTACAAGTGGTGATAATCAGAATAACTCGAATAACTCTAATAATCCCTCTACTTTGATACCGATCGACTCTCAGAGGAAGGGCATTATGGGAATTGTAGTTCCAGCTCCAGGTGGAACTATCACCAACAGAGCATGCTCTCTTCCATCGCTATTATTACTATCAAATGATGTGTTAAGCGACTTACGAAATGTAAAAGAAACTACTGTGCAGCAACACAATCAGGAGCTCCCTGAAAATTTTTATTCACTATCAGAACTCTCATCCGATGAAGCGACGGGTCTAAATAAAGACTGGGCAGATTTTAGTGGTGAGAGCCTATCTTCTGACGGTGAGATTAGTATGAGCCCTGATAATACTAATGCGGCTACCATCATAAAAAAGAAGCTGAGGAAGAAGAGATCTCTTTGTGCAGTGAGTCAAGAGACTGCTTCTAATTCACCAAATAACGCGAATCTCCTATCTTCTGATCTAATATCTACCGCTTCTGTTGCCAATGATACACCGGGGTCTAGTCATAACTCTATATCTGATCCGACTCTGCCACAAGATAACAAGGAAGAGATTACCCTGAAAACAATATTCGACACCATGATGAATCATAGGGCAGAGAGCAAGGCCGAGAATCAACGCACGCAAATGACATGTGCCAAAGTTAAAAACGCAGTACGACGTGCAATTAAATTATGTTCAGAGACTGCTGACAGGGTCACTGAAGCAGAGGCCAGGATATCTGTGTTAGAAGAAGAATGCATGGCCCAAAGACAGGAAGTGGGAGATTTCAAAGTACAAAAGGAGGATTTATCTGACAAACTAGCTAGTTTGGAAAATCAGGCCCGCAGAAGCAACTTGCGTTGTTTGGGGATCCCGGAAAATAAAGAAGGAGGTGACCCGAGGAAGTTCATCATCAATTTATTAAACGATGCTTTTCCCGAAATTACTGATTGGGACTGGGCTCGGGAAATACAACGAGCACATAGATTCCCTTTCACTGCAAGGAAACCACGACAAGGCCAAGAAAATTATCCTAGGGCCATTTTGGTGTCTTTTAATAATTTCCTTGCCCGTGAAGCGATTTTTGTAAACACAAGACCAGATAAGAAAGCGGATGGTCTAGGTTGTCAGTTCTTTGTGCGACCAGACTATTGCCAAGCTACTGTGGCTCAACGATGGCAATTGAAGCAATTAATTCCTGATTTTCAGAAGAAAGAAGTAGCAGTATTTCTTCAAGGTCCTGCAAAACTAAAGACTATATTCAAGGGCCAAACAAAATACTTTATTTCTATAATTAAAGCCAAGGAGTACCTGGAGTCTCTTTGAATAATCAAGAAGAACCTCATTGTATAGTATGATAAATTCAGAACTTGAGTGTAGTAATTATACTGGTTTATAATTATTTAAATGCAGGACCATTATGCTTCTCTATTCTATACTTTCCTTCTTTTCTTCTGAATTTTCTTCTTCTCTCTCTTTTTTTTTTTCCCTTAGTAAGGACGCAATGGGCTAGGGACACGGCATCCATACGCTTCAGGAACTGACAGTTCCTGTGCCTCCTATAGTGGGGAGGGTGGGGGGAGGGGTTCTGGGAATAAGGGTGGGGGTGGGCAAGGGCAGGGGTTGGTGGTGGGGGTGTAAGGCAGAGGTGTTCAACACAGGGATGAATATAAGGCATTCAAATGATGATACCGAAGAGCAAATGCTTGTGATGATGGTCGATAATTTTTTTCTTCTATTATTTCTGATATGTATAAAAAGGTGAAAATATGTACTATTAATATTAATGGTCTTAATGACTTAAAGAAGATCGCTATGTTTCGAACAATGCTCCAAATTCTGAATATCGATTTGCTATGTATTCAGGAAACTCATATTTCATGGGATAAACGTTTTCTTCTGAATAATTTGGGATTAGAAGTTCTGATTACATCTAAACAAATGGGCATTAAGAGAGGCGTTGCAATCTGTATGCGAAAGGGAGTAGGGAAATGCTTAAAAACATTATCTGATAAATGGGGCAGATGGGGGCTTGTTGAATTAAAAATTGGAAGCTGCAAATTTACCTTATGTTGTATCTATGGTCCCAATCTGGACGATGCCGAATTGTTTAATACCATGAATACTGAGTTATCCATCTGGACACAACCGATAATAGTTTGTGGAGACCTAAACATACATATGTCAGCTGACTGGAACATCAAATCAGGGAAGAGATATACGGGCCGTAAGATAAAAACTTATAAAGCACTTAGAGACCTGGTACTAAGTAATGGGTTAACTGATGTCTGGAATAAATTTCACTATAATGACCCCGGATACACTTTTTTTTCTATTCCTCATCAAAAATTTGTCCGTTTAGATTACTTTTTTGTATCCTCAGTTCTTTTGGAGAAAATTCGTATTGAGATATTACCACAAGTCATTTCAGATCATAATCCTATAATTGCTGAGATTCAATTTTCTACTGATTGTCAAAACTTCACTAGATCCTGGTCATTTCAGAGAAATTTATTACTAGATGAAGATTACCTTCAATTCATGGTTAACATTATTAAAGATTACTTTCTAATAAATAACGATACTGCCTCCCCACAAGTAGTTTGGGATTCTTTTAAATCCATTGTACGGGGCGAGACAATCAGCTTTGCAAATTATAAGAGGAAAAAAAACCAAACAGAATTTAGGGATAGGCTAAACAAGATAAGGCAGGTCGAGCTGGAATTATCTACCGCATGTAAAAACAATACTAATTTAGAGGATGCACAAACACGATTAACCATTGAACGTTCAGGTCTTCGTACACATATTGCTGATGAAGTAGCTGCAAAATTTAAACAATACAAAGCGGAACGTTACGAATTTAGCGAACGTACGGGAAAAATTCTAGCACAGCGTTTACGACAAAAATCTTCTTTTAACGAAGTACAATGTGTTAAAGATATAAATGGGGTCTCTCACGAAAGTAGGGAAGGAATATTGGAGGCATTTCATGGTTTCTACAAGATGCTGTATAACGATCATAACAATGAAGTTGACAAGACTCTTAATCCCACAGATTATCTACAAAACACTAATCAACTTTCCCTGTGTACAGATGATATAGATTTATTTGCTAGGCCAATAAGCTGGGAAGAGATCGAAAAGGCTATTACGAGCCTTGCAGCTGGCAAGGCTATGGGGCCCGATCAGATTCCCCTTGAATTTTATCGGACATTTAGACAATTGCTGAAACCAGAGCTGCTTAAAATTTTTAATGTAGCATTCCAAGACAAATCCCCTGATTCTTGGTCCACAGCCACTATAGTTGTTTTTGTCAAAAAGAACAAGGATCCAAAGGAATTAGGCTCGTATCGTCCCATTTCCCTTATTACGGCAGATAGTAAGATTTATTCCAAAATCCTGGCAAATAGACTAAATGATGTTATGGCAGGTTTGGTTTCTCACATTCAACACGGGTTTATTAAACACAGGGACACTACAGATCACGTTAAACGCGTTATTGCACTGTTGGATTGGGCTCAAGCAAAGGAATCCCCAGTCGGAGTGATTCTACTCGATGCTGAAAAAGCGTTTGATAGAGTAGACTGGGGATTCCTTTGGTCTGTACTAAAATGGAAGGGTTTTCCATCACAATTTATTAAAGCTGTACAGTCACTTTATTCCAATGCAAAGGGTGTAATAAGACTAGGCACGGATATCTCCAGACCATTTTCAATCACTAGGGGGACCAGACAAGGGTGCCCCTGCTCTCCACTTTTATTTGCACTTTATCTAGAACCCCATCTGAATAGATTAATCATAGAACCTGGCATCTCACCTGTCCGACTTCATGAGGTAGACCACAAAGTCTTAGCTTACGCAGACGATGTGGCCATTGTAACCTCTGATTCTTCTTCCGCCTTACCTAAAATAATAGAAGTTGCTAGTGAATTTGGTAAATTCTCTGGATACAAATTAAACATCTCAAAAACCCAAATTGTACATTCTAAAACTGGTACTCCCACTGATATTCCATTAAATGCTACTGCCACATACCTTGGTGTAACTATATCATCTAAAATAGATGACATTGTTGGACTAAACCTGGATCCTTTACTTATTTCCACTAACAGAACTCTTGAAAGGATAAATAATCTACATTTAACTTTATTTGGACGGACCAATGTCATTAAGATGTTGATTTTTCCAAAATTTCTTTATTTTTTCCGCACCATTCCCTTATTTTTCTCTATGTCCCTTTTTAATAAAATAGATAGGATGCTGTCCAGATTCTTATGGGGGTATCGCCGTTCAAGAAGATCTTTAAAGTGGTGTACCCTACCGCAAGGGCGTGCTGGGTTGGGATTTCCGAACTTTAGAATGTATTATTGGGCTATCACTCTTAAAACAATTAAGGTCTTATTATTTCATGATCATGTTAATGAAATTTTTATGGCACCATCCATCTTCGAAATGCTTATGGGTGCTCATGTGCGCCAATGCTTATTGATATTCATGGAGCCGAGTTATTACAAAAAAACAAAATTTAAGGTTCTTCTTTCTGCTTTTTTGGTTTGGAGACAAATTAATAAAGCTTTACGGATAACCTCAAAATATAATTTTTATACACCTATCTGTTGCAATACTTCATTATTCGGTACTATTCAAGATATCCCTACACATCGATTCCGTTTGGGACGGATTCATTCAATTGGGCAACTGTACCAAAATGGGGTTCTAATGTCCTTCTCCGAACTTCAAGATATATTTGGCCTCTCCAGAAATGAATTTTTTAAATACTTACAAATTCGTAGTTTTCTGGAAAAAAAAAATCTCTTATATAGTGACGCAATGGAGACTAATGATGTCATGGAGAGTGGTAGGAGGGGTAGTCGCATCGGTATAATCTATCAACTAATGGTTAACAGGTTGCAGGATGATCTCGAACAACAAGCCCAGAAATGGGAAAGGAAACTGTGTATAGAAGGGATAGATTTGGCAAGGGCGTTCGAGATTAGCAACAAAACATTAATCAACAGCTCTCTCAAAAGTCAACATTACATGGCGTCTTTAGATCTCTACTACACACCTGCTAAACTGGCCAAATGGAAAGCTACGAAAGGCATCAATTGTAGTCGTTGTGGAAATTTAGCAGCAGATTCATGTCATATGTTTTTTAGCTGCTCTAAACTAATTGTATATATAAATAGGATAGAAAAGTTTCTGACTAATTTGCTTAATATTAATATCAAATTATGTCCATCTGTGATTATTTTTGGCATATATTTTCCATCTGAGAGCTTATCTGCTGATCAAGAACATTTTCTTTTCATTGGAATGTCTATTTACCGTTTCTGTATTACCTCAAGATGGTTAGATGTTGATCCACCATCATTCGAGCAATGGTTGGGAAAACTGTTAAATGTTTATAGAATGGATAAAGCAGTGTACAAATTGAAAGGACAGAGAAAGAAGATATTTGCTAGGAAATTATGGTCTCCTGTTGACAATTGGATCTAATTTAATAACGACCACATCTGTTAAAAGAGTTTTCTTACGTTCTACATGTCTTATCTGTTTATATTCTTTTCCTTTCCTTTATTTCTTACTTGGTTCTGCTATTAATGTATCAGCAACTATGTGAATGATTGTCATTGACAAAATTATTTTTTCATCCTTGTATTTTGTATGCCTCTGCCATTGAAAATAAAAAAAATAAAAAAAAAAAGGATGCATATGGCCCGTACCCTCCTCTCTCTGTGACAGTACCCCACCCACCGCACCAGCTGAAGCATCTGTCTCTACATAGAACGGCAAGGCAGGATCAGAATGGGCCAGCACAGGAGCGGACGTAAAGGTCTTCAGTAGCAACCGGAAGGCACTCTGAGTCTCATGGGACCACGAAAAAGGGACCCCCTTCCGCAACAAACGAGTCATAGGCGCCACAATATCAGAAAAACGAGCGATAAAGCGCCGGTAAAAATTGGCGAACCCCAGAAGCACCTGTATGTGCTTAACAGTGGATGGCACAGGCCAGGTCACGATCGCCTGTATCTTTTTTGGGTCCATACGTATTCCTTCTGCTGAAATCAGGAACCCCAAAAATTCCACCTCTACTGCATCAAACTGGCACTTTTCGAGTTTGGCATATAGCCGATGTTCCCTCAATTTCTGCAGCACTTGTTTCACATGCTTGTGATGGTCTACTCCTGACTCCGAAAAGATAAGGATGTCGTCCAAGTACACAATTACGGTCCTATCCAGGTACTCGCTCAGAACTTCATTAATGAAATACTGGAACGCCGCTGGCGCATTGCACAGGCCAAACGGCATCACACAGTATTCAAACAAGCCATATTTGGTTTTAAAAGCCGTCTTCCACTCATCCCCAGGCCGCACATAAATCAGATGGTAGGCTCCACGCAAGTCCAATTTTGTAAACACAGTGGCCTTGCGGAGCTGATCCAGCAACACGGGGATGAGAGGAAGAGGGTACCTGTTCTTCACTGTGGCCTTGTTTAATGTCCTATAATCCACACAAGCCCTCAACGTCCCCTCCTTCTTCAGTATAAAGAAGATCGCTGAAGACACGGGCGAAGAAGAAGGACGGATAAACCCCAGTCCTAGCATCTCATCCAGGTATTCCTTGAGGTGTTTCTCCTCAGGTTCGGATAGTGCATAGATACGACTACAGGGCAAAGGAACCCCTTCCACTAGGTCGATCCTACAGTCAAAAGACCGATGTGGTGGTAAGCTCTGTGCACAGCCCTTGTCGAAGACATCTGTATAAGCAGCATACTGCCTTGGGACTCCACTTTCCTCCATGGCTGCACAGAACCACGGAGGGACCTTCTCACTGACCTCGCTATAACAATGCCTCAAACAGTAAGACGAATCCAACGTCACTAAACGCTGCACCCAATCGATCCTGGGATTGTGCTCCTGGAGCCAAGGCACCCCTAACACCAGACCGAAGGAAGGCGCATCAATCAAATCAAACACCACTCGCTCCGAATGTCCATTTTTACACAACAATCGCAGAGGCACAGTCTGTCTGGTGATGCAACCTGATGACAATTCCGTCCCGTCAATCGCTCTTACTGGCTCCGGTTGCTTCTTATAATGGCAAGGAACACCAAACTTCTCTGCTAGGGAGATATCAATAAAATTACCAGTGGCACCCGAATCTAATAGCACCGATACTGGTACCCGTCTTTGCGCTGCCAACAAGAGCTGGGCAGAAATGACAAAATGTCTGGGCGCCAAATCCACTGCCCCCAACACCTCATACTGACCCCTTGAGTGCTCAGTAAGGAGGGACCTTCCCACCTGTACATATGCCACCTTTTTTCCATACCCTACACCTGACGGTTTAACAGGACACTCCCTTGCAAAATGACCTCCCTGTCCACAATAGAGACATAAATTCTTGTCTCTTCTCTCTTTCTTTTCTTCAGGGGTCAGAGGCCCCCTTACTCCCCCTATCTCCATTGGTTCCGGTAAAGACTTCTGTTCCCCAAAGGGCTGTTTAACTTCAGATTTCATAAAGTTTCCTCGGGACACCTGAAAACGTGCACGATCCCCACGTCGCTCTGAAAGCCTATGGTTTAGTTTAACCACCAGGTCTATAAACGCGGCACACTCTTCTGGTGGATCCACCACCTGTGACACCACGTCCTTCAAATCATCATTAAGACCCTGGTAGAACAATGAGGTCCGCTTTTCCGCTGGCCAGTGAGTCTCAGAGATCAACTGGTTGAAGGTCGCTATATATGTTAGTAGGTCCTGTCTGCCCTGTCGCAATTTCACCAATTCGGAAGCACTGGCTTGCATGAATGCATGTTTAGCAAATAACCCTCGCATCAACTCCTTGAAAGCCTCATAATCACGCAACACCTGATCCTTGCCTTCTACTAAGGGTATAGCCCACTGGGCAGCAGTACCAGCCAAATATGAAAGCGTAAAGGCTACCTTCGCCGCATCATCCGGAAAGGCACCAGGCCTACACATAAAGTGTAACTGACACTGATTCATAAACATCCCAAACTTCCCACTGTCTCCATAGAATCGTTCAGGCTGAGCCAGGGGAACAGGAACAGGGGATGTCACAGTGATAGCGACAGGGGTTCCGCCTCCAGGATTGCTCTGTCCCACCCCTCCACACTGGAACGTAGCTGGCTGTATAATGGGCACCTGACCTCTTGGTTGTGCGTGCTCTCGCGCCCTTACTGCGCCCAACTCCTGTCTCAATCCTACATTCTCCTGTCGTAAGTCCTGCACCTGAGCCTGAAGTAATCAGGGTTCCCAAGGCCTACATGTTCCGAAGATAACCCACTTACATTCAAGAACTGTTGGCACGGAAACTGTAAAAGTCAAAGAACAAGTTTATTAAGACCCCATGGGGTGGTGGTACACTCATACAGCACCCTTCGGTAATGCAAGAGGTATCACACCGAACATCGGTGTGACCCTTTCTTTTATATGATTCTACAGGTAATAAAACGTACACGCGGCACGAAGTTACAGAACATTATGTACATATAAGGGCATATTTTGGAATACTGCCAGCTCATTGGAGGGTTTCAAACCCACTGGTCAGTTTGTGGCACATTCCTGAGGAACGACTGGTCAGTGTGAACTGCGCATGTGTGGCTTGATCAGTACTAAAAATAGCCTGTTGCTGGGCAGACTGAAGTGGTCAGTGGAACGGACAACGGACTAAAGGGCACGCCGGCCACGAGGCCGTTCATGATCTAAGATGGCCGCCAACACATACAAAATGGCGTTTCTACGTATAGCTAATTTAAGCGGGAATCTGTAGCAAAGCTAAGCGCTAACCCAGCCATCGTCAAAATACGACAGACGACCCTTTTAGCGTTTAGCTGAAGCTACCTCATAGTGGACATAGTCAGGGTGTTCATCTTCTATGTCAATTAGCATTATTTGTGTTACTTCTTTATGCAGCATCATTTTGTCATGGGCAAGAGCTCGTCTCGAGGGTACACAAACTGACAAGCACATAGAACAAAAAACTGGGCCACACTGGATACATAAGCAAATGGAAGACAGAATTCCCACAATAATACATAGAATCGTTAACAATTTCCATCCCCAGGTGGTGAGTATTGACCAGAACCATCCTGACAGAGTCCAAGTACCATTATCGGGATGTATTTCAGCCGCTATCTTATGTAGTTTAGTGATAGCATCATATACAGAAGGTGAATTATCAGGTATGTAAACGCAACAGCTACTTCCGATGATTCTACATGCCCCCCCACGATCAGCTAACACTACATCCAGAACCATCCGATTCTGAAGCGCAACAATTCTAGAAATCTGTACTTCTTCAGTGATATTTCCAAGTGCAATTGCGGTATCATTAGCCACAGCCTCAACAACACGAGTTAGTCGTCGGATCTTTCGACTGTTCAAAGCTGCCCCAACGAAAGAGAACAAACCCAAATTGAAGTCCACATATTGTTGCAAGGTAGTGTCCGTTTGGTCAACATCGTCCAAGACAAGGGAGCGTTTATCACGATTTAAAACAAAGTCGTGATAGAGGATGTAGTTGTTGTGATACATGGGTGGGGCAATGAATACAGGCGGCAATACAAAAGACACGTAGCAAGTGCCTGACCATCCCAAAGGAAGCTGATGATAACCCTTCGTTCCACAGATGAAGTAAGTATTTCGGGAAGTGACAAACGATATACCGGTAGGACTATCAAACGTAAGTGTAGTGTTACATTCACTTCTCCCAACAGAAATTACACCTTTATTACGTATACATAGGTCTGCTTTGGTAGCGATAACGTTGATAACATGTGCATTCGATACATTGACATTCCGCTGGTTGCTATACATTCGTGAAGCAGACACATTGTCAGGGCGGTACTCCTCATATTCAAATCGAGTACCCTCAGCTTGTGGATACCCATCCCGATCATGATGACACAATTTATTCAAACGAAAAAGCACGCCCCCTTTTGTGGGCCACCTCAAAGTAAAGAGGAGAGTATAAAATGCATTACAGGACCCATTATGTGAAAACGGGAGAGGGATGAGTGGAGTACCCCCTTTCTTCTGATGCCGTTCTTCATGATAAGGCAGGGTGAAATGGAAATGTTCAGATGGAGCCGGGGTAGTCGGCAGCAAATGTTCACGCGCAGGTACCACAAGTTCGACTACCCAGGCTATTGCCGCAATCACTACGATAGTCAGGACAAAGAGAATGGCACCCAAGAGTCTCTTATCTCGTACTGCTGATAATGCCATAGTTCTGAAAACCTTTGCTGAGTCTCAATAATTCGATTTAGTCACAAAGTTGCACATACACATGCGTGTATACCTAAAAAAGAAAAAATGTGGTGCTGAACTCCGAGGTAGCCGTTGTTTTCTTCTCCGGGCCAAGACGGGTGTCACTACACTGGCAGAACTGATCCCCCCCCCTTGGAATTCCCGGTTTCCGTTTCACAAACCTGGAGCGGTAACCAACCAGTCATTAAAAATACAAAAATCTTCTTATCGAGGACGCAAGTTGTAGCGTTCTCGTCCGGCAACAGTGTGGTCCGGGAAGGCTCCCTCAACTTCGGCCGGCGTCACAGCTGGGCTCTTTTCTTTCTCCAGAATCTCTTTGTAGTCGGTCAGCACAGCAGGAGTCACCAGGTCCGGAGAGACACGGCGACAATGTGTCGAATGCACCCACCGCTTCCTGTTGGTCACTCGTACAGCGGTGCGGGTTGCAAGGAGGACCTGTTCGGGGCCCTTCCACCTGGGCTCCAGACTGCTTGCTCTCTCAAATGAGCGAATCATCACGTGGTCACCAGGGCGGAGATCATGGCCCTCTCCAGTAGAGTTGTCAGGGAGCGCTTCTCGAACCTGTTGATGAAGAGAGAGCAAATCATTTGTTAATCGTGCCAAATAATCATTCATCATAACACAAGGCACATCATGTATTAATCGCGGCTTGGGCACCCCCCAGATATTCATAGGGCGCCCAAACACCACCTCATAGGGCGTAAGGCCAGTTCGTGAGTGGGGTACTGATCTAAGAGAGAGTAGTGCTAGCGGCAAAGCATCTGGCCACTTCAACGATGTAGACGCCACAATTTTGGCCAGCTTAAGCTTCAACGTTGCATTGTACCGCTCGACCAGACCTGCTGACTGAGGGTGGAATACAGCGTGGAACTTCTGCTGAATCCCTAACCCCTTTAGTACATATTCCACAATCTTTCCAACAAAATGAGGCCCATTATCGCTCCACAGAAATTTGCAAACTCCAAAGCGAGGAAAGAATTCCTTAAGCAACACCTTAGCTGTTGTCAGAGCCGTGTTGTCTTTCGTGGGGTAGGCCTCAACCCATTTGCTAAAAGCACATACCACCACTAGGACGTACTTCAGGTTATTGCAACGCTCAAGTTGGATGTAATCCATTTGGAGTACCTCAAATGGTGCAGAAGGTGGAACGAACCCTCCTTTCGGAGTATGGGTCCCCTTTCCAGGATTGTGTTGCAAACATACCAGGCAGGTCTGCACTACTCTCTTTGCAGTATTAGCAATCTCGGGATGTTCCCAAACTCGTGTTAAGAGCTGAGTGATTGCAAAAGCTCCGACATGCGCCAGTCCATGTGTCATCTGGACCATCGCCTGCAAGTAAGCTGCAGGCAATTTCCACTTTTCCATGTCTTTGCTTCTCCAACAACCCTCGTCATCTAGTACCCCATCTGCTGCCCATGCCGCAAGTTCAGATTCAGTAGCTGATTTTTGAATGTCTAATATTTCTGCTCTAGCATCACTCCATCGCTCAGCCTGTGATTGTGCCACATACATGGGGGAGCTAGTTCGGGACATAGCCGTTTGTCTTGCTATGCTGTCTGCAAAGGCATTTCCTTGACCCACTTTATCCGTAATCTTTTTGTGGGCACTGCATTTTACTATCGCTACTTTCTTTGGGCCTAGCAGCGCATTTAGGAGATCACGCACTAGTTCTCCATACATAATGTGCTCTCCGTGAGATGTCAAAAAACCACGTTCTCTCCAGAGTAGCCCAAAGTCATGTGCCACTCCAAAGGCGTACCGGCTGTCCATGTATATGTTCACACATAAACCAGCACTCAGTTCGCAGGCTCTTGTTAAGGCTATCAGCTCTGCTGCCTGAGCCGACTTTTGTGGTATCCTAGCTGTTTCTACCACTGTCTTAAGTGTCGTGATCGCATAGGCTGCGGAAGTCGTACCATCTGGCAGCCTTAAACACGATCCATCGACCCACAGTTCCCCATCCACATCTGGAAGTGGGACATCCTGTAAGTCGACACGACCCTTTGTCTGTTCCTCGGTCAGGAAAACACAATCATGGTGTTTTTCTTCCTGACCCTCCTCGGCCGGATAGGGCAATAAAGTGGCAGGGTTCAAAGTAGCGCATCTTTTCAGTGTAATATGTGGCGCCAAAAGTGTCAGCTCATATCCTGTTAGCCGTGCACTCGTGAGGTATTGGGTCTTCGTTTGGTTTAGCAGGGCATCTACTGCGTGAGGAACTAACACCAACAGTTTGTGTGATAACACTATTCCCTCACTCTGCCGTATGGCCACTGCTGTTGCTGCTACCGCTCGAAAACACCCAGGCAACCCTCGCGCTACAGGATCCAGAATGGCAGAGAAGTATGCACATGGTCTCTGCTTATCCCCGTGTAATTGTACTAATACTGACAATGCGCACCCATCATTCTCGTGCACGTACAATGTGAAAAGTTTCGTGTAGTCTGGTGTACCTAACACGGGTGCGGAACAAAGGGCCTGCCTCAACTGCTCAAAAGCCTTCTGACATTTATCTGTCCACTCAAGGGGCATTGGTGTAGCTTTGGACAGTAACGCTAGCAAAGGTTTTATGATATGTGAAAAACCCATGATCCATTGTCTACAGAAGGACGTCAACCCTATGAAGGCACGTACATCTCTCTGCGTGCGGGGGACTGGTGTGTCTAAAATTGCTTGAATTCGATCAGATGTTAATGCACGCCCCTCCTTAGACAACAGATGACCGAGGTAGGTCACCTGAGGTCTACAGTATTGAAGCTTCTTCTTCGAAACCTTATGATTATTCTGTGCCAAAAAGGAAAGCAACGCAAGTGTACTCTGTTCACATTGTGCATAAGAGTCGGCAGCCAGCAGAAGGTCATCCACGTACTGGATAAGAGCAACGCCAGACTGCAATTTAAAGGAATCCAACTGCCTTTTCAAAGCCTGACTATAGATGCTAGGACTTTCAGTATATCCCTGGGGAACACGACAAAATCTATACGATTTATTATTTAGCGTAAAGCCAAACAGGTATCTGCTATCAGGATGAACAGGGATGGAAAAGAACGCATTCTTTAAATCAATTACACTAAACGTGGTGGCCGTTGGTGGAACCAAAGTAAGCAAGGTCGTAATATCGGACACCACCGGGTATTGAGGAATGACAATTTTGTTGATCTCTCGCAAATCAATAATAAATCGATAGATTTTGCCGTCAGTGTCTCTCTTAAGAATCGGAAGAATAGGACTGTTGCAAACATTATAAGGGACCTCCTCCACAACCCCTGCAGAAATCAAATCCTGAACAATATGTGTCAATGCAATTTCACCTTCTCTCGAAATCTTATACTGTGGTACACATGGTAGAGGGGCCCCCTCCTTAACAGTAATATGTATCGGTGGAATACGCATCTCTCCCACATCCGTATCTGAGGTCGCCCATAACGTGTGCGGGAGAGAGGCCAAAGCTGAAATATCTGAGATTGCGTAAAACCTGTCAGGGTCAGGATAATTGTCATTCAGGATAACCCGCACTCCCTCCGGAGCGCAACGTATTGTCGCTCGAAAATATTTAAGCAAGTCAATACCCAGGATATTGTCTGGGGTATGGGGTGATAACAAAAATTGACCAAAACTAAAGTATTTGTCAAGACATAGTGCAAGGGGCTTGGACAATGGGCTGGGGGAGGGTGTGCCATCAAACCCTACACATTTAATCATTTCGCCAGAGAGGGGAGCCCTCGGAACCAAGTTTTTCGACAAAGCGCTACGTGTAGCTCCTGTGTCGACTAGAAATTGATCAGTAGAACCCAGAATACCCGCTGTTACGTATGGACCCTGCTGATCTACCGGCACTTCAACTGATTCCTTACCCCATCCTACGCAGTCCTATGCATGCACATAATCCCGGTGTTCCACATTCTCTCCCTCCGAAATCTGATATTGATTCCGCCTATCAAACGTATTTCGTTCATCCTGGCCACGGCCCCTCCCCTCAACCTTTTCGCGATCACCTCCGCCACCTCTCGCTCCCGTATAACCTCCTCTTGACCTTCCGCCTCCTCGGCCACGCTGACTACGCTGCTCACGAAGTACCGGACAATCTTCGGCCCAATGCCCAAACTCCTTACAATAAGCACATTGATCCTCCGCTATGTCCGTACGACCATACGACGTGTTTCCTCCACCCCGTCTACCTCTATCATTCCCTCTACCCTGTGTTCCCCGAACCTGCGCCAACATCACCTTCGTTTTCAATTCCTTCGCCTTTTTCTCTACACTTTCTTTAGCCTCCAATTCCTGCCGCTCGTAATACTGAGCCATAGTTAACAAAGACGCAGGGGTCGCCGTGGCCCAGGAACTTTCACTCGACTTCAATCGTTTCGCAATCTCCGGTAGGAGATTAGCCACATACTTATCTACAAACAAATGCCGACCCGTATCGTCTGTCAAAGATTGACCACTGTAATCATGAAATGCCTCCTCAAAGCGTGTAAAGAAATCTGAGACCGTTTCATCGGGTTTCTGTTTGCACGACGTCAACATAGTCCAATCAATCTTTTTAGAGGGAACAAGCGTCTTTAATTTAATCAAAATAGCTGCCGGGAGATCTAGAATTAACTGGCAAGGCTTACATGCTGGTTCCCTGTCTAAATCTGCAGCATTAATTTCTTTCCAGGGGCCCCCCAATATCGTTTCATCATTATTTTTACGAATTTGTCTCCACATATCAGGTGGAAGAATTAACCCAAAAAACAAATCTATATCCACAAGAGTCATCACACAAGATGAAATAGCCCCTTCCACCCCCTCATAGAATGCCGCCGGGTTTTTCCGAAGATCAGGTAAAGAATTTTTCAATGCCATGACATCTGCTCTATTCCAAGGCGTATATACCCAGTTATACACAAAATACCCTTTCACATCCTTTGATGATTTATCATCATCTGTACCTTCCCCTTTTGGTGGAACATACAAAGGCGCGGCTTCACGCATAGGCATAACATGCAGTGCAGAACTCTTATCTGAACCACGGAGAGAACACTCCTTAATCTGCCCATTATTTTCCGATTCAGACTCCTTTTGCCTCCTTTTTCGCTCCTCCCGCAATCCGGCTGTCTCATCCCGCAGCTTGATCAGTTGCTTGAATAGGTCGTCAACATCGGAAAGATCAAAATCACCTTTAGCCAAATTCTCACGATACACTGACAACGATTTAGGCTCTAACGTGTCTGAAAGATCACGATAGGCGCCTACAACTTCATCCGCCAAACTAGACAGAAAATACATTAATTCAAGATCCGACCACGCTTTCTTTTCTGTTAGCAACTGCTCCTGAGAAACATAATTCTTATTCACTTTACGTGCCCAACTACGCAAATGAGCGGACCTCGCCGTAGTAAACCTGAGAGCGGATATACCCTTGTGATCCGACTTATCCTGTCCATCGTCCTCTGAATCCCCAGCCGGAGCCGTCGGCGAAACATACGGAGGCGGTGACCGATCTAACAAAGAAAAATCATCAATTTCATTATTAAGGACAGGATAGAGTGGTCGGCGGATAGGGAATTGACCAGCCGTCTGCAATTTACGTTCCCGTTCCTCCCTTTCTTTCTTCTCCTGAGCCTCCTTTTCCTCAAGCTGTAAAGCCTTATCCCGAGCAGCCTTGCGCTGCTCTTTGTCCGCCAAGGCAACCTCACGCTTCATTCGCTCGCGCACCGCTTTCTCCCACATTCGCACGCAATCAAACATATTTTGTCTAGACCTGCGTTGAAACAAACATTGCTCTACAAACTGTACTTTACGTAAATCGAACGACCCATGTAGAGGCCATTGCAATTCAGGATCGGCCTTTGTATACTTATGCCATAATTTGCTGTACATAATAGGGGGAAGGCCATGTTTGATGTACATCTCACGATTTGGTGTTCCCTCTGGGGGAGCCGGCTGCGATTCAGCTAACCTAATTGTGGTACAGTTTCCGAGACAACACATCCCT
Source organism: Lissotriton vulgaris (assembly GCF_964263255.1). Lineage (NCBI taxonomy): Eukaryota > Metazoa > Chordata > Amphibia > Caudata > Salamandridae > Lissotriton > Lissotriton vulgaris. The sequence continues at coordinate 112,304 of NW_028241363.1, read as the reverse complement.
CGAAGTGTGCTAAAAACAGGCATGTTCAAAAAGTATCACGAAAGCGTGACACCGTATAAAAAAGGCACTTACAGTACTTCACACAAATGTGCCGCTCAGAGGAAAAAAAGAAAGTTAGAGAAACATCTCTACACGCCTGCCTATGTGAAGTGCACTACACATATAAGTTCAAAGATCACAAATTCACAATGTTAGCTAACTCAAATCAAAACGTAGAACTTCGGCAAGCGTCCGAGGACTACCTTACCGATCACAAATCACAGAATTTCAGTAAGCGTCCGAAGACTACCTTACCGAACACAAATCATAGAACTACAGCAAGCGTCCGAAGACTACTTTACCGAACACAAAGCTTACCCAAATTCTCAAATGTCCAGATTCCAACTGCCAAGGTCTTGTAAGCCAAATCAGCCAAACGGCGCTTTCTCAGCGATGCAGACACTCGAAAACTCAGTCGGAGACCGGCGCCACCTGGAAGGTCAGATCGGAAGGAAAGGAAGAAACACCGTGGCAGCCAAGACTCGGGTCACTCGTGGCAGCGCGCGTCCATGGCGAGTTTCCAAGCCTTCGTCACGACCTCTCCTTCGGGCATCCGAGTCGCCGATGAGTCCCTTCGTGGTCGCCAATTTAAAGTAATCAGGGTTCCCAAGGCCTACATGTTCCGAAGATAACCCACTTACATTCAAGAACTGTTGGCACGGAAACTGTAAAAGTCAAAGAACAAGTTTATTAAGACCCCATGGGGTGGTGGTACACTCATACAGCACCCTTCGGTAATGCAAGAGGTATCACACCGAACATCGGTGTGACCCTTTCTTTTATATGATTATACAGGTAATAAAACGTGCACGCGGCACGAAGTTACAGAACATTATGTACATATAAGGGCATATTTTGGAATACTGCCAGCTCATTGGAGGGTTTCAAACCCACTGGTCAGTTTGTGGCACATTCCTGAGGAACGACTGGTCAGTGTGAACTGCGCATGTGTGGCTTGATCAGTACTAAAAATAGCCTGTTGCTGGGCAGACTGAAGTGGTCAGTGGAACGGACAACGGACTAAAGGGCACGCCGGCCACGAGGCCGTTCATGATCTAAGATGGCCGCCAACACATACAAAATGGCGTTTCTACGTATAGCTAATTTAAGCAGGAATCGTGTAGCAAAGCTAAGCGCTAACCCAGCCATCGTCAAAATACGACAAGCCTGCAAGGCTGCCAGGGCACCCATCACATCAAGCATGGTGGGGGCTTCAGCCCCTGCCATGGCCCCTGTTTCAACGTCCATCCAAGTTCGGGCAGTGTATTTCAACGTGGGCTTGTTATTCTGTTAGGCTCCTGCCCAACCCACACACTGCAGGAACGAGGTATGTCCCAAACCACTTCCCAGACTCACTGGTCACTCACTAGATGATACAGATGAGTAAACCGATGACCCAGAAAAGGGGGTGGAATATATATATGAAGGCACCAAACCTTTCACCCCTGTAGAGCGTAGTTCAAATAACACCCTCCTCCTCGCTTCCGCACCTGCATAAACAGGGAGACAAAAATACACCTCACAATAACCTCTCAGTCCCCAATCCTACCTCTGTATCGAATGACTATATCCAGCAATTCACCACACATGCACTTACCAGAAACGAATGCAGGGTTTGCTTCGAGGGGGGTCTAGTCCAGGGTATAAAAACTCCAAGATAACTTCTCTTGTAATAGCCTTAAAACAGGACTAGTATTTCGGGTGTTTGGTTTGGGCGTGTGTGTATTCACAGGGTAAAAAACATGCCGAAATAGCGGGCATGAACAAAAAACCCCTGTGTCTTCAGAAAGGATTGTGGGGGGAAAACAGGGGATCCGAGAATCGATATCGACTCGGTTCTCAGGAGGACCGAATGGCAATACCCAGCCGGGATTCCACTCAAACGTCATATCCGCCCATAACGAGGCGGAACGGTTACCACAAGACGCGTTTACAGCGCGAACGCCTAGCGTCCGACAATCTTCTATACAACGTCTCGGGTACAAAAGAAAAAAGGCACCTCTACGGTGCCTGACAAACAGGAGCCCCTGGATGTCGTTGGCAAGTCTCTCTAAAGAGAAGGGGGAAACCAAAATAAGGGAAGCACACTAACTAACTACAATGTACAAGGGAACGGGCGTTTAGGAAACGGGAGGGAGGGAACAGGCAAGTAACAACAACAGGACTCCAGGACAAGGGAAGAGGGAGAAGGAAAAAGGGAATACTCAAACGATTCTCACGAGCCCGTGAGAATCAGCAACAGCCAACAAGCTACACAGGAACCAGGATAGCAGGAACCCACAGGTTAGCAATAACAAGCACCAACACTATGGTAGGACTAACTTTTATGTGTAACTGGCGTGTCATGTGACAGCAAAGACATGGTCATCAAAAGAGGACTGGGGACCGAATCCTAACACAGGACACACAAAATGTGGTGGATGCAAGGCCTGTCCACTTACCTTGGAATGTACGACATTTATATATAATGATCTGACTTACACCCTTAAGGACCACGGTAACTGCAACACCACAGGGGTGATCGATGCCATCAGGTGCCCCTGTGGTTTTCTATATGTGGGCCAAACGATTCAAAAAATCAAATGCCGCATCCTCCAACATGCCAGTAGAATACGTTGCAAAACACAGGGTGCACCCTTGGTGGCCACTTTACTAGATTTGAACATGACCCCAACAGTATTCAATGGTGGGTCATTGAGAAAGTGAGAGGTAACCCCAGAGGAGGAGATTTGAGTACCATTCTGAATAAAAAAGAGTGCAGGTGGATACACCTATTGGATACCGTACGGACAGGATTGAATGAAATGGAGGAGATCAACAGACAGGTGTCCCTCCTGATGGTATAATCATCAGTTGTTATATCACTGTTTTACATGTACTCTATTGACCGCAGATCTGATTTGTAATGTAATTTTGTTCTATCACTTTGTATGTTTACAGTAATGTAATTTTGTTTTATTATATTGTGCGTTTATATTCATGTCTTGCACAAAAATACTGGTTTGTTTTATGCAAATCTCACTTAGTTGTAATAATTGTATGCCATATCTGAATGTAGGAGTTGAGTATGCCTTATAACACACCACTGTGCCCTTAATATAGGAACCAACACAAACGGGATAACTAATCGCTTAAAATTGGGGTTCCAGCGTATAATTCTTTAATCCCAGGTAATTTATTACATCCAGTTTTGCATTTAGGAGTCCCATACCCATACCTAATTATGGTTCGATACTGTTTGTAAATAGTGCCACTGACCTTGTCATTCATCGTTTCAAGATGGCGGAACATTAGATACTGTTGCACCGCCACACGATAGTCCCCTTTTCTATGTCGGTTACAACAATACAGTCTTCCGCATTCCGGGTTACACTAATACAGTCCTGCGCATTGTGGGCCCACCACGGGAGATGCCTTATAATACACCATTGTGCCTTTATAAATTGTTCGATGTTGGTCCCTAACCTTTTATCAACCGACAAAAACGAATTAATTAATCGTTTAAAAATGGGAGTCAAGCATACAACTCTTAAAACTCTCGTAGCTGTGCAGTGACTCAGGTCCGCTAGGTGGCGATCGCGTGCGCGGCCCCAGAGCAGCAGAGCAGCAGAGCAGAAGCTGCATCAGAGCCGTTGCAGTGTGAGCAAGTGAACGAGCGCGGGACGACAGTCTCAGCAACAGAGGCAGCAGAGAATCGCTGAAAACCGGAGAACCGGAGAACCGGAGAACCACAGCAACCCGGACCCACGGGTCCAACGGAGAACAGCGGAACAGCGGAACAGCGGAACGGAGGCAGCCCGGACCTGGGACATCAGATATCGGGATTTCGTGGTGATTAACCCGCAGCACACAGCCCTTAACCAGCGAGCCTGTGCTGGTGTCTCGTTGGGGGCCGCGGGCCACACAGAACTGAGAACTGAGCGAGTCTGTGTATGGCTGACGGGTGCTGACGGGTGCTGCAGCGGGAGAGGGAGTGCGAGAGCTGGGCCATAGCTTTGCATCAGGAACCAGGAGGCGTGGAGACGGTTTGGCGTGCGCCGACCGGTACTGTGCTCACCTCCGCGGGAGGGGGTAGAGCCTTACAGCCAACCTGGAGATCGGGCCAGGGGGGGGACACTAAAGTCTTCTTGTCTCTCCCGTCTGCTTGCCTGCCCGTCCGCCTTCCTGCCTACCTGCCTACCTGCCTGCCTGCCGCCATCTGCACTCGCCTCCACTAGCCACATTTACTAGCTACACGCAAGGCCGGGAGAAAGCAGGAGAAAGCAGGTGTAGCACGAGGTGCGGTGGCGGTGGCAGAAGTTAACAGAGGTGCCTGATCGTGCTAGCCCCTTTACATCCCCCTCTCAGAGCAGTGAGAGAGGGGGCTGGTACTGGGGGGCTCACCAGCATTAACAATAGTAACAGCAGAAGACCGCAGACAGGCGCCTCAAGAACTACCTAAGAGCTACCTACGAGGACGGTCGCGATTCCTGCCCCCTTCAACTCAAGAGAGATCTTTTCACTACAACAGTCATATTGAACAACGCCTCCCTCCTATCCCAGCTCCCTCCCTGACGGCAGCTGTCCTTTACCAAGAGGCAGATAGGCTTGGGAGGGTTAGGTTTAACGTGAGGGTCAGGCTTTGAGTAGAAGACTGAGGGTGTGAATACTACACATTCAGCCGCTATAGTTTCTCTACGTTTCATCTGAATTGGGAACACAGCCTGCGACAGATTTGCCGTGTGTGAGATCGAGTCAGAATCCTGAGAACCCCGGAGCCAGCAGATTACACTCAGTTTGTAAGAGGTGTGAGCGCGGTAGACCGCGCTGCGATAACAACGCCTCTTCAACCCAAGTGAGGAATCGAATACCAAAACAACCGGGGATGCGTTCTGGGAAGATAAGATCAACAGGCCCCCAGACAAAGAAGGTGCGCAAGAACAAAACACTGAAGGTCCAAAACATAAAAGTGCAGGCAAACGGATCAAACCAAACCTTAATCTCACCAATTGCTCGGATGTTTGAAAGATCAACTAAAATACCGCAGAAATTCGACTTTTTAGCTGACCCGGCCGGGGTATTAATGTCAATGGAGTCTGACACATCCAAAAACCAATTACAAACCCCAATTGAACCGCTAAACATGCTCAATCATAAGGAAAATAACGGAGAGATAGATGAAGTATCCGAATCAACCGAGGAAAAAAATCCAATAAACGAAAAGAACCAGAAGGTCTCTTTATGTGAAAACTTTGACCTAAGTAGGGTTCAAGCACATCACATCCCATTGCAGCAAAAAAATGTAGAGATAACAAATAAGGGCAAAAGAGGGATTGAAGAGTCAGCTGAAATCAACCCTCTGCAACAACAAATTATTGAACCAATAAACCCATTACCATCAGAAGTTAAAGATGACATAACAAAAAAGAGAAAATTGGATGAAGTAAGCTATAATGACCTTGTCACTACGAAACCACATGTAGCAGAATGTATTTCATTAAAAAAACTCACAAATAATACCATAAATAAAGAACGGGAAATGCCAATTCCTTTCCCATTAGAGGTCAAAGTGGACATAACGAAAAAGAGGAAATTGCAAGAATCAACTAATATTGACCCAGGAGCTACATGGGATATCTTCTACCAAACTTCCACTTTAACACTAGAAGCACTGACATATCAGTCAAATAAAATGGACACTCAGATTGAAATACTGGGAGTAATGGCTAATGCGGTTACCGGAATAGACCGTAAACTGACAGAACTAAACCGCTTAATAACTAAAGCCCAAAAACACGCAGAAATGAATAAATCCGTATGCACTTGTGAACCAATTATAAATAAACTTTCCACTATCCCTGAAGTAGTAAACACCATATTAGAGGATGTGAAAGATCTAGTTCACAAAAAATATAACAATAAAAAAGATGAAATATGTCAGGCTCAGCAGTCAAATTACGATCATTTTAATCCCTCAGAAAAAAAGCAATGGGAGCAGGTGGAAACCATTCAACCAAAACAAATGGAAAATACAGCAGGTCAAAATGCGATTATTGAACTGTCACCAACTATCGCGCAAGAAACTCAGGGGAAAATAATTACTGAAATAGAAAAGGAAAAGGATAACAGCCAAGGATATAAAACTTCAAAGAGACAAAGGAAAAAACTTCGTAAAGCTAGAAACAAGATAAAAAACGATAATGTGGTAAAAATATATCCACCTTCAAAGAAAACACTAGAAACAAAACTGGAAGAATTATCACAAGAACAAATAGATTTAGAAAAAACTGAGGCGGATGTGACCCAGTCTGAAAAAGTGGAAAAGAACAAAAAATATTATGACATCTTTAACAAATCATCAAAAAAGGATATGGAAAATAAGTCACATGTCCTCTACGAAACTACAGTTGAAGACGGTATAGATCAAAAACAGCTACCACAAAGACATACTAAGGAAAATAAAAAACAGCATCAAGAGGAGCAAAAAAAGGCGCTGGATTGTAAAGTAATACGCTCTCAAAAAGGAAATGGATGTATCTCCTGGGGCCAGCTAAGTGATATACAAAGTAACCCGAATGAAACAAAGACTGGATTTTCTGAAGTAGAGTCTACCTTACTGTTAAATGGGGAAAAAAATCAATTAGATTTAGGAATACAGAGGACAATTTCTCAAGAAAAAAACAACTCTCTGAACGAACCTACAAACTCCCTGCAACAAAATAAAAACATAGTCCCTAATCAAAAACAGTCAGGTGTAATCAAGACTAACCTACAACGATCAAATAAAATGACGGCCACTGGAGACTTCCAACGTAACAATGAAGAACTAACAATTACAAAGACGGCGCAAGGCAAATTAATTACCTGTAAAACTCACCAAAATGAAACTGAAAATAAAACGGTTTCACTACTCTCGAAGACATTGTCACAAATAATACTGACGCCACTATACGATTCCAGAGGCTCCAACGACATCCTGAATAGAGGTAATATCCTCCAACTAATGAAATCAATACCTTCATTAGAAAAAGTAACAACAAAAGACATTGAATCTGTGGGCTTTGCACAAAACCTGGAGGGCACTCAACCACTCACAGTCTTAACGTTAAACACAGCCTGTTTAGTGGATCAAATCATGCTAGAGCAAGACATTTTTCAAAGTTGGGGGATAAAAATTAGTCAACCTCTCCCCAAACCGTATCCAACGCCGTTAAATAAGGAAGAACTCCTAAGAAAAGCTCCCAAAGAACCAAAGAAGAATCCGGTATATTCCATATTAAAAAACCCCCAGGGTGGCTCACACGAGGCTAAAGAAGAGATTTCGGAAGAGCAAAAAATTGTAGAATCTAAGCAAATAAACGAAAACTGGATAAGGAATGCACTACACGACCACTGACAAGAAAATAAACGGAAACTTTTTGAGGTAAGGGGCTACCCTCGACGCCCGATTACTATATGTTCCTGGAACATTAATGGATTAGGAAAAAAAATCAAAAACGCGGAAGTAGAATCCTTGTCTACTCACTATCAAATCATATGTTTACAGGAGACATGGGAAACGGACGCTTTCTTGCTACAAAATTACAAAGGATACTACGTACCAGCCATGAGATATTCCAAATTTGGACGTCCTTGTGGGGGTCTGGCAATATTCATTGGGGCTGACTTGCAAACTTTGCATAAACAGCTGGACACAAATAACGCAAACATACAAGCAGTTAAGGTAACATTTGCAACCGGTGAGCAAAAAAACAGGAATACGTTAATAATACTTAACATATATATCCCACCAAACCAGTCATCTCGCAAGAACATAAGCGTCGCAATAGTAACATTTCTACTGGAACAAATAGTACTTGACCCGTCTGCGAATATTCTAGCTACAGGGGACTTTAATATAAACTTGCTGATTCAAATGACACGGGACGATTTTATCTACTCTCAAAATTATGAATGGTCAATCCCCGAACAAGTTCTAGACCTCAGCATAAATACCAAACAAAACCCAATCGGAAAAAACCTACTGATGGACCTGGAAGCCATGGGTCTCCGAGCACTAAATGGCAGGTTCCCAACCGATCAGCCCGCTGGCTGGTCATTCCGCAACCATGAATCAAAATCAAGAATAGACTTTACATTACTGTCAATAGACATTTTTGATAAAATCAGTTCCTATAGATTAAAACAAGTTATCGAGAGTGACCACAGCCAGCAAATATTGGAAATTTATTTGGAACTGCCAAAAAACCATACCTATTTAACTACACAAGGTCAGATCTGTACAATTAACCATAGGAAACTCATTTGGAAACCGGATAAAAAATATGTGGTGGAAAAAAAAGCCCAAAAATTGGTACAAGAATGCTTTAAGGATCATCCGAGCGAGTCTATACTTATGCATTGGGAACAGTTCACCCAGAAAGTAGTTAAATTGGATGAAAGTACTCCGACTTGCAGGAAATCCAACCTAAGGAGGAAAACAAATAGAGATACTAATATTAATCTTCCGTATACCATTAAAAAAGTTAGGCGAACTCGCAACACACTGAGGAAACAGCTAACTAGGTTACCAGCTAACGAGGAAGTTAGAAAGCAACTTAAAAGTGCGAACAGTAGTTTGAGGAAATTACTGTGGTCTGAAAAAAACTTAAGGCAGCAGGTCTTGTGGGCAAAACTCTATCACGCAAGTAACCAAGCGATTTCCAGAGAATTTTGGAAAATAATTAATGCCATAAACAGACCTAACAATCATGTGATAGCGTCACCAATATCAGAGGAGGACTGGGTAAAATTCCTAAAAAAGACCTTATATGTCGAAGAAGATCTCTGCTCTCAGGATGTCAATCATACAGGGATCACTGAGAGGGAACAGGAAATTGATCTGGAGAAAAACTTCACAGAGTGCGAGGTAGCCAATTTAATAAAGAGACAAAAAGACGGAGCACCGGGACCAAACGGTATTCCATTTGCAGTCTATAAAGAGGACCCTGCCCTATGGGCTACCTATCTGACAATGGTATTTAACGAAGTTATCCAATCAGGGCACATACCGGTATCCTGGAGAGGGTCACTAATATCACCAATTTACAAAAAGGGTAATTGGCAACTACCTGAGAACTATCGTTTGATCACTCTCCAGGACACGGATGCCAAGCTATTTGCGGGCCTCTTATTATTATCTCTCTCTAATTGGGTCAAAGAAAAGCTAATATTACCCCCAAATCAAACCGGGTTCATTAAAGGCTTAGGAACCTCTACTAACATTTTAATCCTATCAGTTTTAACGGATAAAGCACTTTTAGCTAAACAGTCCCTCTATTTTTGTTTTGTTGATTTTAGATCGGCCTTCGATCTTGTTAATAGGTCCCTACTATGGAGAAAACTTGTTGATTATGGTATCCCGGGCTCATTACTGACCCTCATCAAACTACTGTACTCTGAAACCTGGGTCAGGGTGCGGCTCGGTGACGGCCGATCACTATCTAAAAAAATACCGGTGACACGTGGTCTCAAGCAGGGTTGTGTCCTTGCACCATTACTTTTTAACTTATTCATAGCCGACCTCTCTGAATCATTGAATGAAGTTAACTCACATCCACCGAGGCTAGCGGGAAAACAAATGTCGAATTTGCTATATGCAGACGACGTGGTGTTGATGAGCCACACAAAAGTAGGACTGCAAAGACTGATTGACCGATCACTCAAGTATGCAAAGGATAACCAAATGGTAATAAATGAGTCAAAAACTAAAATAATGGTAGTCACACGGAGCAGAAGACAAAAAAATAAATGGATGCTGGGACAAACCCAATTAGAACAAGTTGATAGCTATCGGTATCTTGGTGTCCTATTTAACGAGAGCGGAAGTTTTCTCCCCCAAAAGAAGGATATCTCTAGGAAAACAAATAGCTTGGTTGCCGCATTTAGAACCATACAAAAGAAAGTAACAGCCTTGACATATGGTCCTTTATTAAAAATCATATCTGCCAAACTACTACCAACTCTAACATATGGTGCCGAAGTCCTAAATGGGAAGGATGCGGAGCTAATTAACAATGCAGTGGCAAAAACATATAAAATTCTTTTCAACCTACCATGTAACGCTTCACAGGCACAAATAAGGCTGGAGTTTGGGATAAATAATCAGCTTTATGCCCGGCAATGCCAAATTTTAAAAGTATGGAACCGGGTAAAAAATGACCAGGTTAATCAATTGTCACAAACATTATGGAAAGAAGTAAGAGACAATAGGAAACTTCAAGCCTGGGTATACTTAAACAAAGCAAAAGAAGATTTTGGATTAACATCAATTTGGGAAAATACTATCACCCAGGAAAGTTTTAAAAAAACAATTAATAAGCTGGTCATTCATTTATCACTGCTAAAAGACAAAGAACTACTTGTAAAAAGAAAACACTCCTGGCCAATTGTAAACGATTATAAGAAAAAGCAAGTCCAGAAGTATCTAGAAACTCCTTGGTCTGTCCAAAGTAAGCGAACATTTATTAGTGTGCGCTTTGGTCTATGGCCAGGTTTGTGTCATCTTCCACCGTGGAAGTTAAATGAAGGAAATATGATCTGTAGATTGTGTAAAGGAGGACAAGAAGATATGTTGCATCTTTTATGTTTGTGTCCTGCTATAGAAGTAGAAAGGAAAGTAATCCTCAGGCGGTTATTCAATGCTAGAGGTGTAAGAACTTGTAGACAAGCTCTAATGGCGTGCTTAAGCACGAATGATCTACTAATGAACTCCGCTTTTGTAAAATTTTTATCTGTGATTACAAAAGGCCTTAAGGCAAATCTTATTTAGAGTTCAGCTTTTTAGAAGATTAGTAAAATTATCTGTTTATGCTCTTAAACTTTTTATTGTTGAAGCTATTTTTTTTGTTTCTTTTTTCTTTTAAAGTGTACTTTTTTGTAAGATTTTAATTAATCAAACAAATAAACTTAAACTTGAAACTTGAACTCTTAATTTATTCCATCAAGTTTTGTAATTAGGAGTCTCATACCCTTATCTAATTATGGTCTGATACTTCGACCCTGGTTACAAAATAGTGCCATTGACCTTGCAATTTATCGTTCCAAGATGGCGGAACATTAGATACAGTTGCACCGCCATACGATAGCCCCTTTTCTATGTCGGATTACACTAATACAGTCTTCCGCATTGTGGGCTCACCACGGAACGGTCCGAGACGCGAGGATCCCCGATACTTCGAATGAATTAGATAAGCGCCAGGACCTCGTACCTCACTAAAAAAGTTGTGAATCTTCACAGGTGTTTCGTATTTACACCTATGTATGTTTTCCCTATTTAGTGATCAATACCCAAAAGGACTCCTGAGGCACGGCCACCAGTACGCTGAAGGGACATGTAAAATTAATCGCCCCTCGCAATTTTTCAAACTTTGACATCGCATGAGTTAGGTAAGCTCCATGAACCGTTTTTGCCCCCACTTACTAACAGGGTGGGACTTGCAATAGTTTTTTCAATACTTATACCAAGTTTTGTTTTCCCTCTATAGCGGTCCGAAATTAACAAGGAATTTTGAGTCACAGTGCTCACTAGTATCAGTACGCTGAGAAAAAACAGGATACACGTATTCCACACTACTGATCCTAACAGGTATTATTACCATGCCCTTCGTGTTCTTTTTGATGACCTTCCAGAGTGAATTGGTTTATCCGAATATGCCCATTCCTTTTGTAGGGATTGTCTACACATTTGAACAGCCCCAGATTGGTTCCTCCTGGTGGTCTACACTAGATATCAAATAAGGTAATTCTTTCACCTCCCTCATTCAGATCATGAGTGATTTTATCAAGTTCAGGTCCTCAATAAACTGTATGGTTTTTAGGAGGACATTTCATTAATTGATCAAGAATAAGAAAAATATACTAGAATCACTTCCGCCGTTAGGGTAAGCTATTGACCCTCGGTCTCTCTCTTTTTTAACTCAATCATTTTGTCAGCAACAGCTTTCATAGACGAATACATTTCTTTGTCTTATAGGGTCATCTAACAATATAAGGTTGCCCGTCCTAGTCCTGATGAAGACTCGCACGGCCCAGGCTTAACTCACCGCGAGGCGAGTCGAAACGTCAACGCTCATTTGATCTTTGACCTGGACCTATACACCATCACCTCTTTGTGCATTATATTTACCAGTTGTATAGGTTTCCAAAAGAACTTAAATTATGGATGAATTTATTTATGGCCAGGTCCCATAACAGGGATGATTGTTGATCCTTTTGTGTAATAACCAAAAACTGAGTTCTTTTCATGTCAAAAATCTTTGCAATTCTTTTCTTTCCTTTCTTTATCACTGAACACCACCTGACTCACATCTTTCTATTTTGCACGCTCCCCTTGGGGCAACCAATATGACCTATATGTACTGTAAGCTTTTTACATTTTTCAATAGTGGTAAAAAATAAATAAATGACCACATATTTATCTTGCTGTTGCTTTGTGAGATTGTTTAATTTATTGATGAAGAGTAGATTACTATACTGTATCAATTGAATTATGAAGTGTTGACTAATTGTGATATTGTGAAGAAATAGTCTTTGGACCATTGTATTATATTACCGTTCAATACCCAGGTCCTGGACCATTTTGGGATACCCCATTTGATTAATGGCCACAAAACCATGGCTGCCGGCTGTATCTGTGAAAAGTGCAATCTGCCTGCATGTCACCCATCTTCCCTCCAGATGAGGATCCCGTTAAAGTTCCTCAAAAATGATGTTTGCGTGTCATGCCTGATGTCAGATGGGTCAGCCGCCTAGCGAACACCCTGCCTGCCGGGATCACCCTTGCCGCAAAATTGAGCTTACCAATCAGCACCTGGAGCTCCCAGAGTGTCGCTTTTTCTTTTCCACATAGGTTCTTGATATCCTCCCTGAATTCTGTCACCTTTCCTTCTGGCAACTTGGAGGTGCCTGCTATGGAGTTCAGCTATATCCCTAGGAACGTGATTGTTGTCGCCGGGCCCACTGTTTTCTCTGCTGCTAGCGGGACCCCTAACTCTCTGGCCAAAGCTTGGAATGCGGCTACGTCAGTAGCGGCCGGGCCTGTGAACAGGAAGTCATCCAGGTAATGGTGCTTCCCCCCTTCCTTGTGCCTGGCGTGGGGGGCCCACTACAGGAAAGTGCTGAATGACTCAAAATATGCACAAGACACAGAGCAACCCATGGGTAAGGCTTTGTCAAAGTAGAGCTCCCCCCCACTGAAAACCCAGGAGGTGAAAACTGGATGGGTGGACTGGAAGGAGGCGGAATGCCGATTGTATGTCCGCTTTTGCCATAAGGGCCCCGTGGCCCGATGCTGGTACTAGGTCTATAGCGTCGTCCACTGTGGCGTAACCCACTGAGCAAGCCTCAGGGCTGATCCCGTCATTAATGGATGACCCTTCGGGAAATGACAGATGATGAATTAATCTAAATTGGCCTGGCTCCTTCTTGGGCACCACCACCAATGGCGAGACCACTAGCCCCGCTTGCGATTGGGGAGGCAAGGGGCCTTCTATTCTGCCAAATTCTTTTTCTTTTTCTAACTTCTTGGAGACCACCTCGGGATGTTGGAGGGCCAATTTTAGGTTTTTTGCCCCGCCTAGCGACGGGGTGCCTTTGAAAGGGATAACAAACCCCTCCTCAAATCCTTTTACTAGTGTTTTCGGCATCAGCTTTGTTGTGTTACATGTTTGCAAGCCTGCGTAGCTGTGTTATGTTGATGGGGGACCTAGCTAGGCTGTATTGATGGGAATTCTCCTGGACTCCCCCTACCCTCAGCTGCTACTTTACTGCTTCCTCCTTTTCTCTTTTTTGTCTCTCCCTTGGTCGCCTTTGCGCTTGCACCCCACTGCTGGGTGTCCGCCCCCACAACTGGAGCAAACGTGTAAGAACTTGCACGAAGACCCCCATGAACATTCGTTAGCTTCATACTTCCAGCATATGGCTGCCCCTCCCCACGGTGGCTAGGCCTTCTATGTGTTGTGTGCTCTGTTTTTCTGGAAAGTCCTGCTCTTTCCCTTGTGAAAGGGGGTACGAAAGGGCTGCTCACTCCTCCATGCCCAGTGCTTGGTCTCCTTAGCAATCATCATCTTGTGGGTAAAACCAGACACATCTTCCTCATTCCATTCCATCTCTGGGTGGGTCTGCATCTTTAAACGGAAGCCCTTATCATACTCCAACCAAGCATCCCCGGGAAACTGCCTTTGTGCATTGTGTATGTTAGCTTCATAGAGCCAAAGATCTGCGGCGCAGCGTGGGAATTTCTTCACAATTATGCAGGCCATGATCCTTAAGGCGTCTAACCAATTGTCAAAATTCCTCTCTTTCCTTTCCCTCCGCCTTTCTCTTCTATCCTCCTCTTTCTTGTCACAAGCCGTCAGGTCTAGCCCGTCCAACTGGAAAAATGTCTATAAACTCCTTCTTCCAAATTCTTTCCTTGACTGACAGAGGTATCAAACTAGCTAGTCCAGTGGCCCTGGTTGTTAAGGACGCGGGGCCGGGGGAGGGCGCTCATAGGGGTCTTGTGCCGGGAGGGCGAGTGGTAGGCCGCCGGCTGAGCCACCCCAACCTGTTACTGGTGACCCTAGCACCCCTTGCCCTGCTGGCGTGCCTTGTTCCCTCAGCTGTGCTTGCCGAACCCACCCAGGGTCTATAAGGTGCCACGGAAGGCCAGAACAATCCTCATCCCCCTGGGTCGCTAGTGCTCCCTTCCCTCTGCATGTTCCGCCCTTGCAGGATGAGGGGTGTCATGGCTTTTATGCATTCCTGCACAATAGTGCTAATATGCTCACCACTTGTTGCTGCCGTCTCTATTCCGCCTCCTGGTCCTTCAGTCCTCGGGTTGCCTACCGGCGTGGGGGCTTTCTTTTTCTGCTGCGTCTTCTTTGCTGCTGCTGCTGTCTCTTTCAGCTTAGCTGGAAGTCTTCTCTGCCGCTTCTGCGCTGGCTCCTCCGCCTCAGCTGGCGGTTGATTGCTCGGTCCTTCTCCAGCGCCCTGGCCCAAGTGTGACTGCAGCCACTCCGTTCCATGCTTCTCGGAGGCTACTCGTATCTGCTTCAACAGCTCCCCCAGTTCCCTCCTACTGCTCATGCTGCTGGGTGTTGTAACTGCTCTTGCTG
This sequence comes from Lissotriton vulgaris, assembly GCF_964263255.1. Classification (NCBI taxonomy): domain Eukaryota; kingdom Metazoa; phylum Chordata; class Amphibia; order Caudata; family Salamandridae; genus Lissotriton; species Lissotriton vulgaris. The sequence continues at coordinate 97,152 of NW_028241363.1, read as the reverse complement.
TGCCACAAAGTTATGCCGGGTGGTGTGCTGCCACCTGAGTAATGCACCAATTTAAGTCAATCGGATTGCTGCCTGGTTGCTGCTCACTGCTCCCCAGCTCAGCTCCTCAATCACGCCCGCCAGCTGCAACGTGGTGCGAGAGGAAACCCGGCACCAGGCCAATTGGACTCGTACTATTCTGCCAGTCCAGCTCACGCCCCTTGCTGCCGGGCGATAGTGCACGCGCTTCTGAAAGCCTTTCTTCCCGTCGTGCGCTGGGCGTGGCTCGTGTGTTTATGCTTCCCCATGTACCCCTTCTGTGGCTTCTTGCTCACTCGGATTCCGGGCGTGGGGGCGTGTTTTTACCGAGCGGAGAGGGACGGGCACCGGCTTCTCACCGCTACGTTCGCTGCTCTAGGCCCGTCCATTTTGCTGCCCCGGAAGCGCTCTGCCCCTCTTGTTTCCGCTTCCTGTGCCCCACTGAGGTTTGCGGATGGGGGTGTACGCTCCGGGTCCTTTTTCCGCCTCGCTCCTTCTGGCGTCTCACCTTGCTGCCCTGCGCTGCTGAGTCCTGCCGAGGTTTGCGGGCGGGGGTCATGTTCCCGGGTCCCTGCTTCCGCCTCGCTCCTATCTGGCATGCTCCGGGCTCACCGCTCGGTGGATTAGTGCTCCGATGGCCTCCGGCACGCACAGCATCCCGGGTGGCTGCTTCGTGCTCGTATCTGTCCCGGACTCGGACATCAGCGCGGCCCTGCTTCTGCCGCTCGACGGATCGGTCTTCAGTCTTGTTTCGCCGCCAATGTGCTAGCCTCTTCTTCCGGGCTCGGACCACAGCACGGCACCGTTCCTGCCGCCTCCCAGGTATTGCTAACGCGGCGCGCCTCAGGGTCGGGTTCCTCGTTTGGTTGTTCGGCAGTACTTCGCCTCCACCTCTAGCCGTTTTCCTGTACAAGATCCTTTCGCCGTGCTGCCGCTGCCCCTGGTCCAAGATGACATACATTGAATGCTTTATTTTTTTGGGGACTTTTTCACGTAACATTTTTTTTAACACCTTAGCTGCTTTGGAAAGTCCAGCTCCAGTGCTGAACGTTCCATTGCGCAGGTGCAGTTGGAACGTCCAACGGCCGACGGCAGCACTCCCGAGGTAGTGGTGCCGTCTGCCACTGGACGGGCGCAGCGCTTAAGGGGTTAAATCCGATATTCAGTTCCCCATACTGGATTTTGTTCTTTTGGTGTCATTTTGCGTATTACATTTTTATTAATTGGTTATCAAGAGGAGACTTGATTACAGGGTTTGTTGAGAATTTATTTGTCCAAGAAGCCACAAACGAGTGCAGAGGCAAACAGTGTTATTTTATTTAGCGCAAGATTTGATACTAAACATAACGATTCAAAAGGAGCATACAGTATATCATAAAAATAGCTCAGAGAGTTCCAAGAAGAAAAATGCAACAGCAGACAGTGTCCATAAACAAAAATCAGTATTGAAATCCTTGGGAAACTTGTACATCTGTTCAAATCCACATTTATTGAAGTTTTTTGGGTCACACACAGATGCTCATCAGTTTACCAAAATAAGGAAGGTGCACTCAGCAAACAGAGCCGGAAGTGGTTTCCATTTATCTTCTTTTATTCCATAAAAAATCATGCAGAGAACGGCAAACAGCCACTTTGTTCCGTCCCTTGTTGCCAAGGAATTTCTTCAGGGCTGTGGAAATTACATAAAAGGAGACCCTGTGGTTTATTAATCCTAACTGAAGTCAGAAATACTGACTAAAACAAGACAATGGGGGGCAAGACAGGTCTCTAGGAAGTCCTAACTTATAAATTATAATATAGTGGCAAAAGAATATGTAGAACACTTTTCATATTGTATGTCCAATTTTATGAGAACGACAAATCCACCAAAGATATAAGAAATGTTACATATAAACACAATTTATTAAAATACCTACCTTTAGGGTTACAGTCTAAATTAAAATACAATAAGATACATTTTCCACATAGTGAACAAATCTGTATTAAAAAGGTCAAAGGAAAACAGTTGACGCGGTGTTTTGGTGTTCGTTTGTAATATTCCCACCTTCATCAGGACACTTTGGCATGTCATTGGTAATCTAAAAATTTAAACAACTGTATTTTAGGTATTTTATAATTGGACAGATGAACGGAAATACATACACAGTGTTTTTTTCTTTTGATGTCTATTTTGCCCTATAGGTTCCTAGACCTGTTCTTCTGTGAGGACCTCCCTCAGTTCCCTCCTATGTGCACTGTTATGTGCTTACCATAAAACCCTTTATTTAATACTTGGATGGATCTACGGGGGGTAATTTGAAATGAAGATTAGGTCTTCAAGCTCAAGGAAAATGTTTTTTAATATATAAACAGATACCTGATTTTTCGAAGTTTCTCTTTTTTAAAATTTAGAAGACTTCTAAAACAACTGGAAATTTGTGTTGCATCTGTTCCTTATGGTCATGTAGTACCTTAATAAAGGGAGAAAATATATCCACAATTATCTCATTAATCATCCCTTTTATCAGATGATATACTATAGGTTTCATACATGATTGTTTACCTGTGATAAGGTCACTGCATAAGGTAATAAGACACGGAGGAGCCACCGGAATTTACTCTCGGATTAGGTTAAAAAGGGGGCTCGGGATCCCTTCATCAATTCGGAATCACTGTGAAAATGGACACAAATGTATAAAAATTCTCTTCCTGGAGATAAGCCTTCCTGATAGAGTCCAAAATGTGAACCAACCACTTACCAAATTTATATATTCACTTTTGTGCGGCTGTTTTGATTAGTTGGTCATTTGTTTTCACCTGTTAAAGTGAATGGAATAATAGTAAATATGCTCGTTTTAAATGCTATATATTCAGTTTTTCTAGCACATATTGCTATGCTTGTACATAGACTTATTTAAAGGAACTCACTCCGCATTAATCCTTATCAGTGGGCGAATATAACATCAACCTATTTGGGTGATAGAACTTGTTGGGATCCATGCCTATTTTTAACATATTTAAAGAAATCTTACAAAAGCGGGATACAGTACAATCTTAATGAGATTAATTAATGGTGATGTTGGCTAAAACGATAAAATTACAACATTGCTTTTTAGTTTGGTCGGGCTTGATGAAGAAAGCTCGCTATTTCTATGCACATTCCCCTTGATGAAATTCGGCATGGCTACAAAGCTCTCCGCTATTTTTAAGCACATTCCCTGTTTCAAAGTTAGCGCAAGAGGTAAAGCTCTACCTAACATTGGTATCACGGCGTACAGAAAATCCTATCTGTTTGGGGCCCACGTACCTTCGTAGTTCAAATCGGACTCCTTGCTCCTCCGTGTTCAGTCCCACCTGGAAAGTAATCCCTGCAAATCGGGACCAGCATTTATGCTGCCTCTCCCATTGTTGACCCGGAAATGAATGTTGTCACGATTCATATGCTATTCTTAAATTTTATATTATATTATTTAAAATCGTATTGCTCTATCTACTCTTGGCCATGTCTAGGGATCTTGGCTCTATCGTTTAGTAACAACCTTTGATTATTTTTACTTTTCCAACTGTATAATAATGGTCTTGCGACCCGGAAGTCGATGGATGGTATTCGAGTTGTCTTTCGAATACTAATATATATTACTTTATTCAGTTTGCTTTTTATCTATTACTTTTGTCGTAATGCTAAAAGGGACATATACAATTATTCTTTTTATGTGCTTTGCATTACTGTGTAAGATCTTCGAGCCCCGACGCAACTTTGGCGGCCATTTTGGATTGGGGAGAGTTTGTTTTTTTGTTATTAACTACATTCAACCATTATTAACTCCCGTTTTTGTTGCCTTTATGGAATTCATCATATTTATAATAACACCATCACATGTTAATGTTATCAAATACTCTCATTGTTTTTTGCATAAAAATGACACATTCTTTTAAACCGTACATTTGGAAAAATATGTTCGACTTTTATACACATACACTTGTGCTTAGTTTGAATGGTATTACTGACATGATCGATATAATTTCTCTACAACGAATTTTGTGCAAAACATCAAAATACATTGCCATGTCTCCATCTGGGTTCCGCTTAACCCCTTCGCTGCGGCGGCAATTCCGCCGCAGCGCTAGAGGGGGGGGGGCGAGCGGCGGCCGCATGCTCATGACGGAGCCGCTCCGTCACGAGCCGCGGTTGTAAATGTAAATGTAAATGTATAGGCATTTATATAGCGCACTACTTACCCGTAGGGTCCCAAGGCGCTTCGACCGCTGCGAAACCCTTCCTGGCTTCCCTGAGAGATGGTCCCTTAATGGGTATCTCCAGGGTGAGACCAGGCATCCCCGGCGGTCTGGTGGGGCCGTTAGTGAAGATGAGGCAAGCTAATGCCCAGAGTTGCCGAGTGTGATCGCTGATCAGAGTGGGCACCGAGGCGAGAGAATTATCGAGTCCGCTGACCCTGGTCCAGAAACCTGCCGCGCCGGGAATCGAACCCTGGTCCCGGGCCGTCCTCTGCTCTCGGGTCTGCCGCCTCTAACCAGTGAGCCACACTACTTCACTGTGCTCGTGACGGAGCGGTTCTGTCGTGGCCGCGCCCGCACAATAGAATGCGCCGCGCCGGCGCGAAATCAGCGCCGCGCAGGCGCAGCGGCAGGGCCATGACGGAACCGCTCCGTGACATGAGCACAGCTCAGCCGATGCTCATGACGGAGCGGCTCCGTCATGAGCATGGGAGGGGTTAAACAATTCGACATGATGATTTAACATGCCCTTTCCTGATTGTTGTTTAACACACAAGGGTATTTATACCAAACATGTGAACATACATTGCCCTATCTACAAGTCAATTTGGCTTAAAGATGTTAACATAGTGATTTTGTATGTCATTCCATAGTTGTTGTATGAATACCATTCTTTCTTTACATACTAGTTAGATACATTAATGATAAACGTTATAAGATTCTGTCTTAAAATGAGAAAACAATCAGAAACAATATATAAAATTTGCTTAATCATCATATCCTGAAGTCATTTCAACATTCATCTAAAGTCGAGAATACTCAATTTAACTATTTCCATTTGAGTTCATGGTCCTAACTGAGTGCAGTTTTATAAACCTCATTATATTAAAACAGTTCCATGTCTTACAGGATCAGTCTTTCCCATTCCTCTTTGTTATTCAAACCACTCCTAAAGGTATTGAAGAGGGACATATACAATTGCTCTCTCTTTTTCCTCTTGATCTGCATGCCACCTCCTCTGAGGTTTTGCTGCATTACTTCTATACCACACCATTTTAGGTCTTCAATCTTATGGTTGTGGGACAGCCAATGTTCCACTAGTGGCGCTGTTTTCTTTTTTGTTCTAATGGCTGACTTGTGCTCTGTGATTCATTTGTGTTTTAATTTCTCTAGATGTTTCGCCAATGTAAGCCTTGTTACATGGACAGAGTACAAAGTAAACTAAATTCTTAGTTCTGCAATTAATAAAGCTTTGTATTCTGTGCTTGATGCCATTATACTGAATCGTATCCACTTTCATTAATGTTTCACAGTTAGTGCACATATTGCAACAAAAATTACCAACAGGTAAGGGCCTTTTGTCAATGGTTTGTTGGCTTTCAGTTTTTTTATCCCTGAACGTGTGGACTAAGCAGTTTCTCACAGTTTTATTTCTGCGAAAACTAAACATAGGTTTTGGGATTTTTTCATCACTTTTGTTGTTTAAGAGTGACCAATTTCTATTGATTATATTCTTTACTTTATTACTGGCTACACTAAAGTTTGTGACGAATATCAGTCTATCATTTGAGGTTTCTGTTAGTTTGGGTTCTTTGGGGAACAAGGAGTTTCTGTTATAATATTTAGCTCGCTTAGAAGCTTTTCTGATTAGGTGTTTTGGATATCCTCTCTCTTTTAGTTTATGTGATAAAACGTCCGCATGTCTATTAAAATCTCTTATGTCTGTACAATTTCGTCTAATCCTTAGGTACTGGCCAAAGGGAATATTGTCCTTTTGGCTTCTTGGATGGTTACTATTATAATGTAATAAAGTATTGCGATCAGATGGTTTTGTGTAAAGTTCGACTCCTAATTTACCATTGTTATCTTTGATGCTAATGTCTAAAAATTCAATACTCTCTTTGTTATATTTGGAGGTGAAATGTAGATTCACATCGCCGAGATTCAACCAGCTAATAAAGTTGGTCAGGTCTTCAACGGTTCCTGTCCAGATGAAAAAAATATCATCTATAAACCTCGACCAACAGGTGACATTTTCAAAATAGGGAGCTGCATTATTAAAGATGTGCTTATTCTCAAAGGCCGCTACATATAAACAGGCCAGACTGGGAGCACAGGTGGCTCCCATGCTGGTGCCTTTGACCTGTTTATAGAAATCATTTTTAAAAAGAAAGATATTATTTTTCAGGATAATGGTCACACATTCAATTATGAAAGTTGCATGACTATTTAGGTCCCCTGCATCAGTGCTCAAGAGGCCCTCTAACATCTTGATGGTATCATCCTGGGGAATGTTAGTGTAGAGGGCCTCTATGTCTAACGTCACTAGCCACTGATTTTGGATATCATAAGAATAGCCTTCCACTTTTTCTATTATGCAAGTGGTGTCTTTAATGTAGGCCTGTTGGACAGTTACTAACGGTTGTAAGAACTTATCCACATATTTGCTTAGTGGTTCTGTCACTGAGTTTATACTAGACACAATTGGTCGCATAGGTGGATCTGATAGGTTTTTATGGACTTTTGGGAGTCCGTACAATGCTGGTATGATGGGGGTTTTATTTTTAAGAAATCTGAATTCATCTTCGCATATGATTTCATCTTCCTTGGCAAAGTCTAGTAAAGAACTCACTTTTAAAATGAATGCACTACACTTATTTCTATTGGATTTACAATAGCGTTCAGTATTATTTAAAAGAAGCATCATTCTTCTGTTATAGTGTTCTGTGTTCATAAGAACAATACTGCCCCCTTTTTCTCCAGGTTTTACTGTGAGACTTTTATTGTTTTCAAGGTTTCTAAGTGCTAAATTTTCTGCTTTGCTTAAATTATTATTACCTCTTAGAGGTTGTACTAGTATATCAGCTACATTACTTTCCACTACTTGTTCGAATAGATCAACTTGTTTATGAACCATGCCTATGGTGGGTGTCCCATCTGACTTTAATTTGAGCCCTGATTTATTTACTGGCCGATCTCTCTGATCTTTATCTTTGAAGAAATCGTGTAGTCTGATTTTTCTGAAAAAACCTTGGAGATCTCTTTCAATATTAAATTTGTCTATTTGTGTAGTATTAGCAAACCCTAAACCTTTCTCTAGTACTGATGTTTCATCTTTAGTAAGGATTATATCTGATGAGTTTATAATTGCTGCTTTTTTATTATTTAGTCCCATTTGGATTGACTCCGAGTCTTCATATATGGTCTCTTTTGTTGTGGAGGTTGAGGGTAAAAGTTCCCTCTCCCTCTGCCTCTCCCTCGATTCTGATTGCCCCTTTGGGGTCGGTGATCTAAAAAAGGTAAGGAGCTCTGGTTTGAGGAGGATTCACCGCCATTCTTGTTCTCTGGGTTACTTTCGTTATCGGATTCTGCACTTGTATAAGAGGAATCTGAGAAGGTCACTCTTTTTCTTGGATAGATTCTTCTAGGTTGTTGCCACTGATTCCTGTTATAATGTTCTTCTCTCGGTCTATCAAAAGAGTCTTTTTGGGTATATGGGTATACTGCCTCTAAGTTGTAGTTAGCGACATCCTTTCTAAATTTATTTGATTTTTTTGTTTAGAAGGTAGTCTCTGTAGCTGGAGACGTCCTTTTGGATGTCTTCAAGTTTTTTCTTTGCGTCATCTAAGACAGTATTACCCATAAGTTTGCTCTCAAGTTCATCAATTTCCTTTTTCTCAATAATTAGTATAGAACTGGCTGTATCGATGATAAGCAACATCCAGTCCCTAGTACATCGGTTTGCGATGAGGGTCCAGTTTTCAATAAATTTAGCATGGCGTATAAATATGCCTGGTTCGTTTTTTACTTGCAAACTTCTGGGGATAATGCCTTTTTTGCAGTATTCAATTAAGAAGTCTGCGTGTAACTCTGTTCTGACTGATTTCTTTTTATTATTCCAGAGTTCTTGCCATTTATCCTCATCGCAATTTGCTGTGGATATTGATGAATAATTTTTAGAGGTACCATTTATAATTTTATTGAATTCCTCTTCCGAAAAACCTTTTGTTTTAAGAGTGTCCATTTTTAAATTAGGAAACACTGCATTAACTTTTAATTAGTCCAGATAGTTAAATATTCGTAGTGTTATCCTTCCCAGCTAACAAGCTGTACGTATATACAACTAATTTATTGGAAGGTTCCCCTGGTTGTTAACTCAGTATTTCTGACTCCAGTTAGGATTAATAAACCACAGGGTCTCCTATTTTGCACTACTCTCCCCCTTCCGGTGTTAACTACCAGGGGAACCTTCCAATAAATTTGTTGTTGAAATTACATAAAAAACAATTAAATTGCGACAAACACCAAAAAACCATTACATAAACACAAACTATATATCAGACCAGAAAAACATAGGAATTAAAAGTAGACAACCTACATACCTCCTATTGACAAAAAACATACATTAGATCTATATACATCAACATAACCAACATTGCAATCAAATAAAATAAACACATTTTTATTACACGTATTTTCCCAAAAATATATATTCCTTTTATGACATATTCAAACTTGACTTCAAACATATAGGTGGGCATCAATTGTTCATCATCAATCTAGATTTTTTACACATAGTCAACACTTTGACGTGTAGGAACCAATCCAAAAACAAGAGAGAAGGGGGAAAAAAGTTAAAGGAAATAAGATAAAAAGCATGTTTCAGTTATAGAAAGAAGTTGATAACAACCAACATTTCACCGAGACATAAAAGTCAAAACCGAAAAGTCGCAAGAAAGATGAAAAGATCCAATGTGAGCGTAGAATAGAATATTATCCAAAAAGAGCACCTAAAGCTCGTTGTTAAATCGCAAATAGCCATACCGTCATGCTAGTGACAATACCCATTCTCACCTATGAATCAAGTGAGCCGGAAAATGTCAAAACGATAAATATGTGGTATGCAAGATGTCCAAAACAAAATTACTGGAGACTAGTCAAAATGGATGCACATTAATAGTCATCAAGGTTCAGATCTAGTGATCAAGAGAAAGTGCACATAGATATAGTGTAGCATTGCCCACATTTTTGTAAATGTGAAACACATTGATGAGGCATCAGGATTCGGATCTAGTGATCAAGAGAAGATGTACATGGACATAATATAACATTGCCTTATTGTTTGTAAATGTGGAACACATCTTATATATCAGTATCTCACAAGGATCAGTAATTCAAGGAAAAATACCCAATATACAACATCACCTAATTAGTTATAATAGTAAGGCACATCTTCTATGCCAATATTCAAAAAAGACAATGACCACTAGGCAATTGTTCGTAAGGAAGAAAACTATGTAGCGGCCATGAAGGAAACAAAAACACTACTCCATAAGTAATCACCAGGGTATCTCACCTATGGTAAATCCATCATAGAAGTGTTACTTCCATATTGAGACAATTGAGCGGCACACAAAATATGGTTCCACCAGTAGGTAAGCGACTGTTCGTAGTTACGATTACAATCCAGATCTGTAAAATAAAAGAATACAAAGTGTATCACATAGATGATAATTACCAACAAAGGCAAACCTATGAAGCAGAGTTGATAATTTTCAATAGTTAATTGCTTAGGCAAGTTGCGTCCAAGATAACAAAAAAGCCACACTAAGAAGAGTGGTATCGCAAAAACACACCTGCCACTTAGAATGGCGTTCTGTGTATATCACCTTTCTAGCATCTTTCGCTACACCCGTTGTCTATATCCCCTTTCTAGCATCATTTGCTACACCCGAGGTCTATATCCCCAACATTCTCAAAGAACAGCAATTGCTGTTGCAGGTCTAGTCTTCCTCCAACCTCCCTGGTCTTCCTCCTTCCCTCAACTGTGATTGGTCATTGTGATGACGTACATTGGAATGTTATGTTGATATTTATATGACGTGCACCCGTGACCCTTGGTACTCTGTCATCTTCCTGACAGCTGTTCCCTTCCTTCCGCAAGCTCGTTATACTTAAATAAATACTTAAGAAATATACTTCTGCTTTCCCTCGTTTTATTGAAACTTCAATTCACAACATATTTGGCGACGAGTTTGGGACGTGCTTTCAAGAGACGAGCTTGCGCAGGGATTTCTTCTGGAGCGACTGAACCTTATCTTCAAGGCAAGTGCTCATTATTGCAAATTACGTAAAAGTATTCAGATACAATTTTAATTTGATATTTTCCATTGTGTTTCGGAGACCGCAAATTTTGACAGAGAAATTCACGTGGGCGTAAAGCTGACGAGGTCATCGGAGGTGCAGTGTTCGTGACAGGAGAATTATAAGAAACTAAAAGGCAAGTTCTGGATTACTTTTGTTACGTGCCGATTGATTCTTCGAGTAAATTGGGTAACGTGTGTCTCCACAGCTTGTAGCAGATAGTTGGGGAAGTTCAACGGCAGTTGACGCGTGACAGTTCAACTGTAATTCTTCGTTTCTCACACGCTGTGTAAACCGTCATTTCAATCCACACAGCTGTTTGTCAAACAGCAAGGCTGATTACGTCACGACTGATAGGTTTAATTTTCGATACCCCGCCCATTGACATTTACATATGCAAGTTAGCCTCATGTGTCTAACTAATGAAGTATCTACTTATGCCCTTACGTTATTTTTACTGCTTATGTGATTATTCATTTATACGTGTGGTAATATTTGGTTTCCTTAGCTTAGCTTGTGTGCCTCCATTTTGAGTATTCTTCTGTGTCTGTGAGTCGCACTCGCTCATCCACCCCTCCCGTAGGAATAAGAAAATCACTAATGCAGCAGTTTTCGTTTCTCAGCTAACTGTGGCCGAAACTAACAAGTTCCTTATCAGTAGTGTTCTCATGCACCAGAGACGCTGAGGCTCGGCTCCGCGGCCTTGGGCAGAGATAGCTAATGTTGCCTTTGCAGGTGCAGATGCCTCTTGTATGATGCCATTGTTCCTCTCTCTGGGGTTCAGTATTTTTCCAGAAGGGGCGTGTTTTACTTCACTGTACCATGTTATAATGTATTGCTGTGATGATATGAGTTAGTCCTCTCGGCGCACTCTTAGGGGTGAGGTCGGACAGGGCCCTCTCATATGGGAGTTTGTGGCCTAATAAAATTACCTTGTTTATTCTTCTCCACTGTCCGGCTGACTTCTTACTGAGTAACTATAGGTGAGTGTGGTAAGTCACTCGGGTGGATTTGAGCCACACTTATCAGATGGCGCCCGAACTAGGACCCCGCGATAAGGATCTTTCTCACCCGTAGGTGGTTAGCAGAAGACCGGGGACCCTCTGGTCGGCACGGTGGGTATGGGTACCCACTTTGATGCCGAGCTTGGTTCTCGCAGCGCTGCCCCACCTTGCTGATCGGGAGAGGTCCCGGTTCGGATCTTACACCGGGGTCCGGAAGGCAGAACCTGGAGCTGACCGTGTTGGTCCTGGCAGCCGGAGGTGGAGAACAGTAGAGGTCGGTACCGCATACGGAAGGTGAGTGGTCCGCCTGTTGTTTGAAGGAGCTGGAGTGCTCCGAGAGACTGGGGTGTCTCTAATGGTTTGAGGAGCCGGTGCGCTCCTGGGGCTAGTGTGCTCCGGGGAACTCAGAGTGCGAGTGGTGCTCTGACAGACTTAACGGAGGTTGGGAGGACATTGGTTTGTGGTCATCCGACCGGGTGGTACTGTGGTGGAGGCGTGGCTCATTGCGGGTAGGCTCCGGAACTCACCCCGAACCCCTAAGGTGGCGGTTCAGCGGGAGTGAGCCATGGGTCCCCTGTGATAAAGTGCGCAGCGATCTGTAGTGCCATCCGGGTGGCGGATGTGTCCTCCATCCTCAGAACAGTTAGTGTACTGTTGGATCTGCGGTAGGGTCCAGGTTCCCCAGGACTTGGTCGACGGGCCTTGTCCCATTTTGGTAACACGTGTTTGGCAGGATTTTGATTTATAGGATGTATGTGTGTTTTTGAATTCAATGTATACCATATGTGTGTGAATGTGTTAGGAGCTAGTGAGTAGAGGTAACGGAATTTATGAGAAGGTGTGATTACATTGTGGTAAAGATGCCGTGCTTCAGTAAGTTGCGGTGTTTCGGATGCTGTTGTCGTGTATCGGATTCTAGATTGGCCGAAAGCCAACCTGCCCCGGTGGAGGGCTCTCCTAATTTTGATAGGTATGTGAAACATGGATTGCCTCCGATTTTGTTTGGCACTTTATGGCACAGATATACTAAAGACAATGTGGATTTGCAGTGGCCCCTGACAGGTTCTTTCGATGTGGCTAAATTAGATTATTTGCAAGACAAATTGTTTGCTAGGCGTAGTCGTCAGAGCATGTTCGATTCACTAAGGATGTGGCAGAAGGAAGTTAGGGAACGTCAATTGAGAGAGGAGAAGGTGGTCAGAAGAAGGCGGCGCAGACGATGGCACAGAAGGTGAGGGAACATACAAAGAATGAGAATGAGCAACGTATCGAGCGCGCAGATAGGCTTTGTAGGTTGAGGGAAAACAAAAGTTATGTGGTGCGAGAGGATGAACAAGATGAGATGGAGGACGTTTTGAATGCCCGACCCCCTCCCCCTTATGCCCCGCATTGCCAGTTCCGGCTTCCTCTGGTGGGGTCTCGGACCCACAAGCAAGTGCCCCACACCCGTCTGGCGCAGCGTCTTCTACCTCCCCATCATTACCGGCGCCCCTTGTTTCTTTCTCACCCGCTCCCTCCCAGTTTCTCCCAGCACTCCCTGCCGTCTCTGCTAGCGCTACCCCCAGTCAGGAGTTGTTGAGACCGAATAGAGGTATGGGGAGTGGGTTGCTTTCCCAAGTGCGAAAATTGCTTACGCGTTCTACAGTTGGCTTAGACGAAAAAAGGGTGGTGGCCAATCAAGCTTGTCAGTGGGCCCGGAATAACATTTATTAGTTTGAAGACATTTGGTCCACAATGAAAGATTTTGAACCTCTGATGCAACAGCATGCTTTGTGGCACATGTCGAACACGTTGATAGCGCTATGGAAGCAGTGGTATGGAGGAGTGGCTCCCGCGACTCTACGGGACATAAAAAATGGAGCTTATAGGGCTAACACTGGGATACGGGAGGTGATGCGAAGTTTACAATCCATTTTACAGTATAGAAATGAATTACCCTCTGCAGGTTCACCCCATTTTCCTGGGATACATCCAATGCGTGAGGTGCACCCTATTTTTCACCCTGAGGCCCCTGAGGTGGTAGATCCAGTAACGAACGCCGTCACTAGGGCTCGTATAGATGCCCATTTTCAGGAGCAATGGGTATATACACCGTGGAAAAGGAGTGAGGTGTTAGCTTTAAAGGCTCAGCTACCAGATTCCAGAAAAAATCCGACTGTCTATTATAAGGAATTGACAGAAGCTGCATCCTCGATTGTTATGACTTTAGCGGATATTGAATTATTTTTGGGACTATTAGTCCCGGTGGACGTGTGGAGACAGGTGAAGGGTACTGATCATACAGAGGAGCTAGGTGGTACATGGATGGAATTGCAGGATTGGGACAAGGAACGTAAGCCAGGGGAGAAGCCAAAAGCGGAGATTTTGGCATTGCCGGGGCGGATTATTAAGTATATGCACTCTCTCATTCCCCCGAAGAAAGTAGACTGGGATAAGCTGACAGCCTGTAGACAAAAGAAGGATGAAGCTGTCTCTGATTTCTTTACCAGGTTTGAGGAGACGTTTATGGACTTCAGTGGGCAGGATATGTCACAGGACGGAGGGTTACGACTTTTCGTTAACAGGTTTGTAATGAACTTGTTACCGGAAATATCGGCAAGGTTGCAGGCATCGGAGAGTACGTGGACGACGTCCACTCCCTCTGGCATTCTTAGCATGGCTCAGTTTTATGAACACGGAGAAAATGAGAGTAAGGACAAGCAGGAAAAGAAGGCTAAGGATTTGAAGACGAGGGTTTTGTTACAGCAGGTATCCAGAGGCCGAGGAAGAGGTGCTTCGCCTGCGGCAGTGGGACGAGGGGGCAGTGGTTATGGCAGGGGTCACACCAGGGAACGATTGGGACCGAATCAATGTGCGAAATGTAAACAGGAGGGGCATTGGTGGAGGGATTGTCCTGAGTTTCAGTCGAATGCTGGCCATGGCAGAGGGCGGGCCGAGGTGATTCCCGAAGACATGATGGGCAGTCTGACGGCGTGGGGAGACAAGGAGGAAATTGTTTCGATGGCAATAAGGATAGACAACATTTTCAGAGGGGAGGTGGACAGTACTACAACGATGATTATGCAATGGATGATTTGACAGGATTCTCTCATAACAAGGACAGCGTAGGACAGAGCGAGGGACCAGTTTCTGTGGAAATTGATCAACGAGGACCCTATGTGACTGCAGATTTGTCAGGGTCCCAACAGAAATTTTTAGTAGATACGGGTGCTATGAAAAGTTCAGTGGCTCGTTCTCAGGTCCCAGGGGCGGCTCTGTCTGGCAAGAATAATATCTCCGTGGGGTTCTCAGGTACTCCGGTGATTAGCCCCATCTCTAAACCACTCACTCTTACGATTGGCCCTTTCACTGTAGATTCCCCTTTTCTGTTGACTTCCAACTGTGGCGAAAATTTGTTGGGTTTAGACTTGCTGAAAAGGTTGCATGCCACTATTTATTGTTCCCCGGACGGTGTGTACCTCACATTGGGTCCTACCGTTGTGCGTGCGCAGCAATGTTTTTCCAAAGACGAGCCTTTGCCGCCTGAATTTGAAGTGGTCCCAGAGAGCTTATGGGCCAACAGTGATACGGATGTGGGAAAAATGGACATTGCCCCCGTGACGATTAAGGTTAAGGTGGGAGCCCAATTGCCTAGAATACCTCAATACAGGATATCTAGGGACGGCGAAAAGGCCCTATTACAGATAATACAGGATTTGATTCGGTCAGGAGTCGTGGAGGAAACGGACTCTAACATATGTAATAGCCCTATCCTCCCGATTCTTAAAAGACGGTCACCTGATGCCAAAGATGATGCACCTGATGTCTATAGGTTTGTGATTGACTTACGCCACATTAACAAGGTGGTGGAGCCCCAATACCCAGTGGTTTCCGATATTACAACAATACTGACAATGATTCCCCCATCGGCTAAATATTTTTCTGTTCTGGACCTGAAGAATGCTTTCTTCAGTATTCCTGTACATGAGGATAGCCGTTATCTCTTCGGATTCTCATTGGCTGGCCGAAGTTTTAGATTTAAGAGAATTCCCCAAGGATATACAGAGAGTCCCAGCATTTATAGTCAGGCATTAAAAGCTCAATTGGATGACTTGGAATTACCCGCAGGCAATGTTATGTTACAATATGTGGATGATATTCTCATAGCATCGGACACCGAGGACGGTTGTCGGGATGCTACGGTTAAATTGTTGCATCATTTGGCACACAAGGGCCACAAAGTGTCCCTTCCTAAATTCCAATATTGTCGAACGGAGGTAACCTACTTAGGTCATCTCCTTTCAAAGGAGGGGAGGAGGTTGACACCGGAGCGCATAAAAGCGATAACTAACATGGCTGTACCTAACACGCATAGAGAGGTGCGAGCGTTTTTGGGCATAACCTCGTATTGTCGCCAGTGGATACCCAACTATGCCTTACTAACAAAACCCCTACTGTATCTGACTACTAAAGAGGTGCGCGAACCCCTACCCTGGAGCCCCGCATGTCAGGAAGCTTTCGAGTCACTAAAAACTGCTTTATGTTCTGCACCTGTTTTGGGAACACCTGATTACCAGAAGCCTTTTGTACTTTATGTACACGAGGCGGAAGGTTGCGCGTTGTCTGTCTTAACACAATGTTTTGGGGGGAAGCAGAGACCTTGTGCCTATTTCTCTGCGATGCTCGACAATGTGGCAAGAGCGCTGCCGAGCTGTCTGCGGGCCACAGCGGCTGCTGCGGTCTCTCAGACAATCGGCAGGGCTCGTCCTGGGTTCAGACCTCACAGTGATGGTACCGCATGCTGTGGACATTCTATTGAACAGAACGCAGACACAGCACTTAACTAGTGCTCGTCTTACTGGTTATGAAATGACACTTTTCGCACCCCATGTCACGATAAGGAGGTGTGCCACTCTGAACCCAGCCACGTTGCTACCCATCCCAACAGATACAAAAGACGATGAAATACACGATTGTCTGTTTCGGACAGAGGAAGAGACGAAAGGGAGAATTGACTTGACTGATACACCCTTCGATGATCCTGACGGGGAGCTGTATGTTGATGGGTCTTGTTTTAAACTTGCAAACTGGTACATCGACGGCAGCTACGCAGTTACGACATTACAGACAGTGGTGGAGACTTCTTGGATCCCTTATCATTCGGCTCAGGCGGCAGAAATAATAGCCTTGTTGCGAGCGTGCGAATTGAGTGAAGGACTAGATGTGAATATCTATACTGACAGCCAATACACCTTTGGCGTGGCTCATAGTTACGGGCGACTGTGGGCAGAACGGGGTTTTTTTGACATTACACGGACAAAAGATACAGCACGGCCCACTGATATTACGACTGCTTACAGAATTGACGTTACCCAAACGACTGGCCGTGATAAAGTGTAGTGCGCATAAGGCAGTGGTGGATGATGTGGGACGGGGTAACGCCTTTGCAGACCAAACAGCAAAAGAGACTGCGAGGACGAAACTCCCACGAATGTTTGTGACAGGGCCAGCTAGATGGGTACCAGACGTTAACATGTTTGCAGATACTGTACAGAGTGTAAAGAATATACAAGAAAAGGCGACTGAGGATGAATTGAGGACATGGAAAGATGGTGGGGGGTTAATTGGATTCTGATGAATGTTGGACAGATGTGACCGATAAAAGACGATGGTTACTCCCAAACGCACATGTCCTCCCAGTGGTGACAATGGCTCATGGGCCGGCACATATTAGTGCCAAGGGTATATGCAAATTACTGGACCCAGTGTGGAGCAATAAAAATATCCCTAAAGTGGCGACTCATCTAGTACAACAATGTATGGTATGTTTGAGGCACAATGCAGGAAAGGGAACACCCGTCCCAGTGGGAAATTTTGCACCCCCTTCTTTCCCTTTCGAGGTGATCCAGATGGATTATATTGAAATGGAAAGGGTTAATAATCTCAAATACGTCCTGGTGGTTGTATGCTCTTTTAGCAGATAGGTGGAGGCATTTCCAACAAAAGATTGCACGGCCATTTCCACAGCCAAGATGTTGATTAAGGAATATTTTTCTCACTTCGGATTGCCTAGGGTGATTTGGAGTGATAATGGCACATCCTTTAATGCTGAATTGATGAAACAGATATGTAAGGGCCTGCAGATTTCCCAAAAATTCCACGCGGCCCAACACCCTCAGGCCGCGGGACTTGTAGAGAGATTTAATGGAACATTGAAGCTAAAGATGGCCAAAATACAGGAGAGTCCAGGACTCCAATGGCCAGATGCCCTTCTTTTAGCCTTGCTTTCTACCGGAGTGACAGTTAATTCCAAAACGGGTGTCTCCCCTCACGAGGTGATATTTGGCCGTCCTGCCAACGTTTGGGGAGTACCAAGACCTAAATGTTTTTCCGAAATTGAGTATCCTTTGTTGATAGACTACTTGTATGCTTTGACTAAAGATCTTCATTCTATTCATCAGCAGGTAGCAGACACCCTGAAGCCGTTGCCGGAGGAGCCCGGACACTCCATCCTACCCGGAGATTGGGTAGTGATCAGACGATATCAGCGGAAATCCTGTCTGGAGCCCAGATGGTCGGAGCCGAGGCAAGTGCTCCTAACAACGCGTACCGCACTTCGAGTTGAGGGCAGGAAGGCGTGGACACATGCGTCGCATGTGAAGAAGGTCCCGCTGCCATTACCATACGACAAATGGGTGAGAGATGGTGTTGTTGACCAGGAGTGCGAGAAGATACCAAGATACACTCCTTTCTCTGATGCCTCACTGAGGGGAGGGGAGCCGAGTGCAGTCAAAAGAAAGAAAGAAAAAGTTGCAAGCTCCAAAACTCCCATTGAGAATAGTGATCAGGCATCGACGGACGCAACATTTGCCGAAGATACCCCATTTTGTTCACAGATCCTGAAGTGCGAGGGAGAACTCGCTATAATCTGCGGCCCAGAAAGGAGAAAGGCATAAGGGACTAAACACTGGAAGAAGGGCTTAGATAGGGTACTGGAACAGGTGGCGGAGTGGACATTATCTCTCAGAAGAAGACTAGTGATAGGGATTGACTTGTAAGAGCCCTGGTGTTTAGCCTAAGATTCTGTTTTATGAGACATTAGAGTGGTGCCTGGGCCCAGATTAGTGCTCCTGAGTTGCGGCAGCTGTGAGACTCCAATGAGGGATTAGGGAATGAACAATAGAAGTCTACCTGTGAGGCTTTAACGGACACAGGGACGAAGATCCCTTTTAAGGGTTGAAGAACCCCTCTGGCCGGTTTTGGGAGTACCTGGGACTATTTTTCTTAGTTTCATTTTTTTCTTCCTTATTATTTTTTTTTTGGTTTTGCATTTTTGATAAAAGAAATGTACCCCTTTGGTCGTCCCGTCCCCGACGAGGAGCAGCCTTTTGCGGCTCCTCGTAGACCCGAGCCTGCTTCCCCATGGTTGGCCTTATCACGCAAAGGGAAAATAGTGGTCATCGTAATATTGCTTATCGCTTTCCTTGTGACCCTTGGAATATTGTTTTTCCTGGACAAAGCTTATCCTGTACATGTGTTTGCCCCCACACCTTCTGCCATTCCCGAGCATAACATGATTACTGTTGATTATGGTGAACAAAGTTTGCTTAAAGGTTACAAAGATAATGTTTTTATTAAGACTCTACATCATGCTCATGCCGTTTAAAATGTGACAGATTGCTGGGTTTGTGGATTGTTACCCTCTGCCGATTACAAAAAAATTTATAGATTTTTAGCACTTCTCTTGACACCAGTGAATAGTTGTGTGGGGTGGTACACTTTGATTGGTATGGTCAAATATTTCCAACAGCCGGATTTACTAACTCCCCGACTACCAGACAGAGGATCTACTATGACAATGCGGGTACGCCCCATGCCCACTTCTTCCCTTGGACGGTTGTATACTGATGGACGTTTTGACCAAACATTTTTGGAGACATGTGAAAAGAAAGTAGGACGATTCTTGACTCCCAATGACACTGACAGAGTTAGAGAGAGTTTCCTACAGTTAAATTCCTCCCTGTCTTATAGACACCCGCCAAAGGGGAATGGTAGCAATAAGTCTTTGGTGCCCTTAGCAGTTGTAGGACCATCACCATTCTTTTGTATTGCAGGAAGGGGTCCTATAAAGGTTGGGAACAGTTCGTGTAACGTGACAGCATCAATACGCCTGCCCCTTAGTCCTTCTCTAGTCACGCCTCCCAACATTTACTTCGTGTGCGGGGGCAATGGGTATTCGTGGCTGCCTGAGGGTTGGGGTGGAGTCTGTTATCTAGCTTATATGATCCCACCTGTGTATGTGGCACCTTCTGACTATCATAAGACTCACCGTAGGTTTACCAGCTCGCCAGAGCAGCGTAAAAGGAGGGCACTTCAGGTTGACGACGTAGATCAGACTGACACCTCTTTACAACAATGGACAGATTTCTCTAAGGGCCTCTTGCCTTTCTGGGGTCCGATATTTAACAGCAGGGCCATCCGTAGGTTGTCGAGGGTGATGGAGAAAATGGTTATTACTGAAGCAGACATTTCTACTAATATGTCTGTTGGGATGCAGGCTATGAGATTATTCACGATGCAAAATAGGATGGTGTTAGACGTCATCCTTGCTGATAGGGGTGGGGCCTGCCGCGTTATCGGGACGTCCTGTTGTGTGTATATTCCTGACTCAGCCCCGACAGTTAACTTAGCAGTACAGAAACTCCATAGATTAGCGACTGAACTTCATCAGGATAATGGGACATAGTCACTGCAGGGGTGGCTCTGGGGTGTTTTCTCCTCGTGGGGTTGGAAGATACTGATGGGACTAGTTGGAGTAGTGGGTGTACTCCTGACATGCTGCCTTTGTGTTTACTGCCTCCCCCCATGTTGCTCCATGTGTGCCAGTAATTTGCGGCCCTCAAGAAAAGTGAATGGTCAATATCCTGCCTCTACTGCTAACTGAACTTCCTGATGTTCGTTGGTTGATGCTTATAGACCAGGATATTTTTGATTAAAGTGTGCCCAGCCCCTAGAATGGAATGTAAAGGCGCTACCTTTTTAGCTAATAAAGGCTACGCTCCAGTTATCCAAATGATGCTAAAAGGAGGGTCTGATAGGTTTCATTTTCGATACCCCGCCCATTGACATTTACATATGCAAGTTAGCATCATGTGTCTAACTAATGAAGTATCTACTTATGCCCTTACGTTATTTTTACTGCTTATGTGATTATTCATTTATACGTGTGGTAATATTTGGTTTCCTTAGCTTAGCTTGTGTGACTCCATTTTGAGTATTCTTCTGTGTCTGTGAGTCGCACTCGCTCATCCACCCCTCCCGTAGGAATAAGAAAATCACTAATGCAGCAGTTTTCGTTTCTCAGTAAACTGTGGCCGAAACTAACAAGTTCCTTATCAGTAGTGTTCTCATGCACCAGAGACGCTGAGGCTCGGCTCCGCGGCCTTGGGCAGAGATAGCTAATGTTGCCTTTGCAGGTGCAGATGCCTCTTGTATGATGCCATTGTTCCTCTCTCTGGGGTTCAGTATTTTTCCAGAAGGGGCGTGTTTTACTTCACTGTACCATGTTATAATGTATTGCTGTGATGATATGAGTTAGTCCTCTCGGCGCACTCTTAGGGGTGAGGTCGGACAGGGCCCTCTCATATGGGAGTTTGTGGCCTAATAAAATTACCTTGTTTATTCTTCTCCACTGTCCGGTTGACTTCTTACTGAGTAACTATAGGTGAGTGTGGTAAGTCACTCGGGTGGATTTGAGCCACACTTATCACGACATCATCGACGTGCTCAACGTGACGCCATTTTGTGATGAACTTTTCCTCACAGCGGCGCATCGGAGCCGAAGGTAATTAAAACGCGCAATATATTTACATTTTTTCACAGCGGCCCATCGGAGCCGAAGGTAATTAAAACGCGCAATATATTTACACGATTGGTTTTAAGTGTACAGGTCGCTACAAGCTTTTAAAAAAAGAAACGTTTTCTTTTCATAATTACTCAGTGAATTTTAACCATTCAAAATGTATTTATTTATTAAAATAGAGGCTTCAGAAACCGATCTGGAAAACATGACCAGTGAGTCGAACTTTAATGCTCCAGCAGTTTTTCTAAACGTACCTGGTAAACAGGTCATGAAATGGCACAGTTGGTACAGGTCATTTGAAAACTATTTGATTGCCATTAATGGTAAGAAATTCGACGCTGAAAGGAAAACGGCTATTCTTGTTGGGCTGTTGGGTGTGGCAGGGCAAGACATTTTTTATAGTCTGATAGAGTATGAAAAACCACCAGGCCAATTTGTTCCATTAGATGAATTCCAGGAAGCTGTCAAGAGATTGGAAAGACAATTTGATGAGGAGGAAAATATAATGGTGGCCAGACACCGATTCACTATGAGAAAACAGTCTGAAAGTGAAAATGTAGAGGAATACATAGCAGCTTTGAGAGTTTTGGCAACTAAGTGTGACTATCAAGATAGGGTAGATGAGTATATACGCGACCAGTTGGTCTTTCACTGTTATGAAAGAAAAATTCAAGAGCGGCTGTTAGCATGCAAAAGACCTACTCTATCTGAAGCCATTGACATTGCAAAAGGTATCAAAAGATCATTAGAAGGGTCAAGGGAAATAACTGGAGCTACAAATAAAAATTCTAATGTGTATTTAGTAAATGACAAAAAGAAGAGAGATAATGTTTCTATCAACAAATTTTAAGCACATGCAAATGTTAATACATCCCAATTTGTATGTTATAGATGTGGTTCTCACAATCACAAGGCTGATTCCTTGAATTGCCCGGCATTGGGGAAGAAGTGCACAAGATGTCTAAAGGTAGGGCATTTTGCGGGTGTATATGGTACTTTTGGCCAAAAACGATTTACGCCCACAAAGGTAAGCTGTGTAGAAGATTTTGATGAGAATATGTGTTCTAATATTGTACTTACCATTGAGGAGGAATACAAAAATATTAAAGGCCCACTAGGGGTGGCCACTGTAGGAGAAGTTCAACTTAAAATTATGGCAGATTCCGGTTCGCCAATTACAATAGTTTCTGACAAGAAATGTCTTCAGTATTGGCCACAAGTGGACTTGATTGAATCTGATGTCAATCCTAAAGCCTTCGGGGAATCTGATATCAATATCTTTGGGTACTTTGAAGACATTCTAAATATAAAGGATAGATGTGTGAATACAAAGATATATGTAACAGAACGCGGCAGGGAAATTGTGGGATGGAGAGACTTAGCAAAATTGAAAATAATTTTGAAACCCGGGGCTGAAGACCCCATCGTACTTGATGAGGGGTTTATACCAGGCATAAATGTTTCTGCACTCACATGCAATAATGAAAGCATATCCACTATACTTAGTAAATATGATTCACTGTTTTAAGATAGGATAGCCTGTGTAAAAGGCTTTGTACATAAGATAATTCTTAAAAAAGATGCGGTGCCTGTAAGACATAGAGTCAGGTCTCTACCACTAACAGTCAAGAATGATTTAAAACTTGTTCTAGAAAAAGAAGGAATTATTGAACCAGCAGATTCTGCTGAATGGATTTCTGAGATTGTTTTGATAAAAAAGAGGAATGGTGAGTTCCGCCTGTATGCAGATCTGAGGTCACTTAATAAGAACATTCTTGTAGATTGTTTTCCCCTTCCCAGAATACAAGAGATCCTAGCTGCAACTGCAGGTTCTAAATTTTTTTCCCTGATCGACCTCAGATCAGCGTACCATCAAGTCAAGCTTGATGAGGAATCCAAAGAGTTGACCACGGTTATCACACCCCTCGGAGCTTACTGATATGTACGATTACCTTTTGGGTTGGCGTCCTCAGCTAGCGTCTTTCAAAAGCGAATGGAGAATATGTTTAAGCAGATGAAAGGCGTACAGAAGTTTCAGGATGACATTCTCATCCATGCTGAATCTGTAAGTGAACATAATGTCATTCTGGAAAAGGTACTTGGTAAGTTAAAGGAGAGGGGTATGACTGTTTCAAAGAACAAATGCGAATTTCTTAAAACTGAATTGGAATATCTAGGCCATGTGCTTAGCCAAGATGGTTTCAAACCTAAGATGAATTTAGTTAGGGAAATTTCTGAAGCCCCTAAACCAAAAGATAGAGATTCGCTGAGGTCTTTTTGGGACTCAGCGAATACTATTCAAGGTTTATAGAAAACTATGCAGAATTAGTTGAGCCCCTGAGAGCTCTTTTGTGTAAAGGTGAGCAATTTAAATGGGATGCACAACATGAGGTATCTTTTGCAGGAATCAAAAAATCTATTGTAATGCCCCCACTTTAAAGCCGTTTGATACAAAGGGAACCAACATAATTACTGTAGACGCCAGCTCAGTGGGTATAGGTGCAGTTTTCACTCAGAAAGTCAATATTAGGTTCACTCAGTAGCGTTTATTTCGCGCAGATTGACAGAGGCAGAGAATAATTACAGTACTACTGAGCGGGAAGCTCTCGCATGTGTGTGTGCGGTGGACAACTGAAAATGTATTTGTGGGGAAAGGATTTTGAATTAGTTACCGGCCACAAGCCTCTCACATTCATGTTTGATGAATATGGCAGAGGTAACGGTAAGGCCTCAGCCAGGTTGGTGAGATTGCCTGCAAAACTGCAAGAATATAATTCTCTATTAAACACATATCAGGCAAGGACAATATTCGAGCAGATTTTCTTTCAAGGCTACCCACTGAAAATGTTGAGATACAGAATGAGGACGACACTGAGTGTGTAGTCTCATCCATATCTAGCATTCATATAACAGGAAATGCAATGTCAGAAAAAGAGTGGTTAGAAGCCATGAATACTGATACTGTTTTAATGAAGGTTAGAAATTTCATGTCCCACAAGTGGCCCCCTATTCGAAATTTGTCTCCAGAATTCAAAACTTTTTTCCAGGTGTCAGAGGAATTAAGTTGTGTTGATGGGATTCTAATCAGGGGTGATTTATTAGTTCCCCCATTTAAACTGAGAAACAAATTGATAGCTACTCCCCACAATACTCATTTAGGTGCCACTATGACCAAAAAGAGACTAAAGAAACAATATTGGTGGCCTTAAATGGACATTGATGTTAACTTATTTGTGGAGAAATGTATTGTATGTATTAGATCTGACAAGCACTGGACACCAAGAATTCAGGAGATGCAACTGGTATCCATCCCAAATTCATTGTGGTACAAGATTGCTATCGACATGGCTGGACCGTTCCAAGTGTTAGACCGAGAATCCAGATTTCTCATCATTATGAGCGACTACTACAGCAAATGGATATACCATAAATTTGTCTAAACTATTGACTCAGATTCGGTCATTGACTTTTTGGACACATGTTTCTACATTGAGGGAAGCCCACACATACTGGTATCAGATAACGGGAAGCAGCTTACTTCCAACAAAATGACAGAATTTCTGAACTCGCATGGCATTAGACAGGAAAAAACTCCGTTATACTCCCCAAAGTCTAATGGGCAAATTGAAAGAGTGAATCGATTTATCAAGGATGGCATCAAACTAGCTATATCTTCTAATATTCCTGTAAAGAAATTCATCCAGGATAGAGTATTTGCATACAATTCTACCCCAAACAGTGTAACAGGTTTTTCCGCATTCTTTTTAATGAGGGGGAGAAGATGCGATAATGAGATTGTGCCTAAAATTGAAGGGTTTGAGTCAGGTTTACTTGATCCTGTGGTCATAAGTGATGAACAGATTCTTGTTAAGCAGAAGATCGTTGATAGCCAAGCCAAAGCTAAAGTCTATCACAACAAGGTACACAAGGCTGTTAACAAAAAGTTTAGCAAGGGTGATTGGGCACTTATCAAAAGACATGATGGACAACTCAAAGGAGAGTCCAAGTACTATGACCCCGAAGAGGTGGTCGAAGCCACTGATAGTGCCATTTGTTTGACATTTCTGGGATGGCACAACAAGAGTGATGCCATATGTTTGAGTAAAAGCCAAGCAGAGTTATGGTTTAAGGGATCCAAAAACAAAGAACTGTTTGACAGGGAATTTTCATGGTTGAATACTTATTCAGGTGAAGATGATCAACAAGGTTTGTTATCACACAAAGAAGCCTGTTGTCGACCTGTTAACTATGGCATGGGGGAAGTGCTTAGAGATTATGTAAGGAATGCTGTTACTGATATTGAAGAGAGGCATGGTGAGGGCAGTGTAGCTGAGAGACAAACCAAAGCTGACTGTGAGTCTGATGCCAAACCCAGTACTTCCAGTGTATCAGGTGAAGAAAATGCTAAATGCCATAGAGGTTGGGAGGGTACTTGTACCAGGTTTGGTAGAATATCAAAGTTACCAGCAGGCCTCAAAGACTATGAGTTGTTATAAGTTATTTCATCTTTAGTTAGATAAAAGGGAGTGTTACATTCTGTGTCTTCTCTATCATTTATTTATTTATTTCTGCTTGTATGACATCAGCCTGTTCTTCTGATGTCTGCTCTACACACCATGTTATGATTCCAACAAGACCTGGAATTCTAGAAGGTGTAGAGGCAGAGAGGCAGTTTCACATTGTATCTGTAGCTGTGTACTTGCTGATGCTGTGCTGGACATTAAATCTTCTTTTCAACAATACTTGATTCCTGTATGATTTCAACATATTTTGGCGACGAGGGAAAGAACCACCTTATACTCCTGTCATCTTGCCAGCACAGGTACGGAGTGTCTAAGGATTTGTTACATTTTACTAACTTTGTGCTTTGATGGCACCAGCGGCAGTTTTCTTCATATTTCTCATTTTATGTGCCTTGATAGCACCTGCGGCTGTACCTTTTGCGGCTGTTAGTTTTGAAGGATATCAAATTGAAGTTGAAGTTTTTTTTGAAGTTTCCATACATTTTAAGCACAGATGTGCTGACATAAAACTTTATATTGCCAAAAACGGTGTCAATGTCCTGGGTTGGCTTGACCAATACAAGTTGGGTATTATATTAAATCCTAGGGCTGAGGAACCTGTTATGTTATGTGATGATACGCTATATAACCAAGTTGCCACAGTAGACGATAATTTCAAGATTGATGGTGAAGAACAGAAACTAATCAACTCTTTTAAAAATGTTTTTTGTGACAAATTAGGAAAACTGAAGAGTTTTTCACACAAAATTGTTTTGAAAGACAATGCTACACCAGTGAAACAAAAAATAAGGGGTGTACCTATTAGTGTAAGACAAGAACTGAAAGACATGTTGAAGGAGTTATCAGATGAGGGCATAATTGAAACTATTGAATCGGCTGAGTGGGTTTCTCCCATCGTTTTAGGCCGCAAGCCTGATCCAAAATTAAGAGTGTGTGTAGACCTCAGGGCTCTTAATTCAAATATTGTCATAGACTGTCACCCCTTACCAAATATCAATGAGGTAGTATCAATGTTTGAAGGTGCCAAAATATTTTCCACGTTGGATTTACGTTCGGCCTACCATCAGATTAAACTTAAAGAAGAATCTAAGAAGCTTACAGCATTTGTCACGCCTTTTGGTTTATATCAATATACAAGAATGCCTTTTGGCCTGGCGTCAGCTGCGTCAGTATTTCAAAGGGTTATGTTTTTGATTTTCAGAGATTTAGACGAATACGGTAAGTGTTTTCAGGATGACATTCTGATTTTTTCAAGAAATAAAAATGACCATGTAGGTCATCTGTATGAGGTTTGCAAGAGATTAGAAGATCATGGCCTTACTTTAAAAGCCCATAAATGCAAACTTTTCCAACATACTGTAGAATATCTGGGACATACCCTATCTGGAGATGGAATTATTCCTAAAAAAAACAATGTGGATGCCATAGTCAAAGCACCATCACCTGTCAACAGAGATCAATTATTGTCATTCACAGGAATGTGTGAATACTATAGCAAATTTGTGGAAGGTTTTGCTACTAAAATGGAACCTCTGCGAAGTTTGTTAAGACAGAATGTGATGTATGTATGGTCAAAGGAACAACAGGAGGCTTTTGAGTTGATAAAATGGGACATTGTTAATGCTCCTACGTTGAAACCTTTCAGGATGAAGAAGGAGTGTATAATAACTGTGGATGCTAGTCTATATGGTTAGGGGGTGTTTTGTCTCAAAGAGAAGGAAAAGAAGAGTGGAATGTAGCTTTTGCTTCACGCATCTTGAATGACTGTGAGAGGAAGTATGCAGTGATTGAGAGAGAGTTACTTGCATGTGTGTGGGCTGTCGAACATTTTCGGTTATATGTCTGGGGCTGTAGGTTTGTTCTGCGAACGGATCATAAACCTCTAGTTAATATTTTATCTACTGGTGGTGGTTGGCATTCTACAGCCAGAATCACAAGATTGTCATCCAGGTTACAGGAGTACAATTTTAGTACAGAATATGTTCCAGGAAAGAAAAATGTCACAGCTGACTTTCTTTCTCGTCTTCCATGTAAACAAGATGATGTTGATGTTATTAGAGAGGTAGATTTTTCCTTAACGATTGCTGATGTATTAGGTGATCAATTCCAAGTGATTACAGAAGAGAAGTGGAACAGTTGCATTGCTGAAGATGATAAGTGGAGCACCCTAAAGAAGTTTGTTATGGAGGGTTGGCCCAAGAAAAATCTTATTATGGAAGAGCTGCTACCGTTTGCTAAAGTAGAGGATGAATTGGAAATGCAGAATGATTTTTTGTTTAAATCGGGCAAATGTGTTCCACCGCAGGGTATACAAGACATGATTCGTAAATTGGCTCATAAGACACACCCAGGCATATCTTCTATGAAGAGGTTGATTAGGAGTTTCTTTTGGTGGCCATTAATGGATACGTATATTGACAGAACACTAAGGGAATGTACGGAGTGTGTGTCAAGTGAAAAGATGCTCAGAACTAATGTTCCACCTTTAAAGGTGGTGAAATGGCCGGAGATGCCTTGGCAAAAATTAGCTTTTGATATTGCAGGACCATTTAAGAACTTACCAGAGAATTCACGGTTTGCATTGGTGTTGATTGATTTCCATTCGAAATGGCCAGAGGTGAAGTTTGTTTCCAGTGCCACCACCAATTCCGTAATTTTGTTTTTTAAGGAGATTTTTGCTCGAGAGGGCTGTCCTATTTTGGTTACGGACAATGGTGTCCAATTGAAGTCATCAGAGATGGAAAACTTTTTGAAGGGACATGGGATTGTACACAAGTGCACATCTTTGTAAATGTAAATGTAAATGTGGGTGTACTTGTAAAGTACACTGTGACTCCAAGGAGTATCCTGGGGCTGAAGACCGCTGGGGAACCCGTCCTGGTTTTCCCTGTGAGATGGTCCCTTTCTGGGTATCTCCAAGGTGAAACCAGGCATCCCCGGCATCTGTGGGGGGCCGTTGTAGAGATGAGGCAAGCTTAATGCCCAGAGTTGCCGAGTGTGTTCCCTGGTTAGAGTAGGCACTGAGGCGAGAATTATCGAGTCCGCTTGACCCTGGTCCACGATCCTGCCGCGTCCGGAATTGAACCCTGGTCCCGGGTCCGTCCTCTGCCTACGGGTCTGCCGCCTCTAACCAGTGAGCCACACCACTCCACATGTATGAACCACATGAAAACGGACAAGTAGAAAGGTTTAATAGGGTGTTGAAATCTTACATTTCTGATGTTATTAATACACGTGGAGAATGGTTGAGTGAGTTGAGAGAGAGGTTGTGGGTTTATCGAATCACACCCCATTCAACAACTGGAATTAGTCCTTTCAAATTATTAAAGGGAAGAGATCCTGCCTCTAAAATTTGTCCATGGTGGCTTATGGATAAATGTCAGGATAAATTAATTACCAAAGAATGTGTACATGACACTGCTAGAAGAGTTGAAGAAAAACAAATTAAGACCATGTGTTGGTACAACAAAAAGTGGAAAGTTAAAATGCATGATTTTGTTGTAGGGGATTGGGTGAGAATTAAAAAACCTGGTTTAATGACTAAAGGTTCATCCAAGTTTGGTAGACCCATTCAGATTAAAAAAGTGTTCTCAAATTCTGTTATTACTCAGGATGGTAAGTTATGGAACACAAAAAGAATTGCAAAGTGTAACTATGCTGTTCATGGTGCTTGTGCTAAGGATTTACCAAGTTCTGATATTTCAGGTCAGGGTAATCAAGACACCATTGCCTCAAGGATCAAACGTAATGTTCGTGTTACAAACAGACCGTTAAAATTGAGAGATTATGTTTAGTTTTCTTTTGTTATGGAAAAGGGGGATGTGTTACATTCTGTGTCTTCTCTATCATGTATTTATTTATTTCTGCTTGTATGACATCAGCCTGTTCTTCTGATGTCTGCTCTACACACCATATTATGATTCCAACACGACCTGGAATTCTAGAAGGTGTAGAGGCAGAGAGGCAGTTTCACATTGTATCTGTAGCTGTGTACTTGCTGATGCTGTGCTGGACATTAAATCTTCTTTTCAACAATACTTGATTCCTGTATGATTTCAACAGGGAGGTGTTGCAGGTCTAGTCTTCCTCCAACCTCCCTGGTCTTCCTCCTTCCCTCAACTGTGATTGGTCATTGTGATGACGTACATTGGAATGTTATGTTGATATTTATAGGACGTGCACCCGCGACCCTTGGTACCCTGTCATCTTCCTGACAGCTGTTCCCTTCCTTCCGCAAGCTCGCTATACTTAAATAAATACTTAAGAAATATACTTCTGCTTTCCCTCGTTTTATTGAAACTTCAATTCACAACAATTGCAAACATGGCTTATCGACAGGCTAAACATATCGCGAAGAGAGTTACTATCAGAAACAACCACATTTAAACACTCCGTGTGTATTCCCTCTCTAGCGTCATTGGGTACACCCCAAGATCTATATCCCCAACATTTTAAGACCAAACGATTGCAAGCGTCTCATCAGCAGGCTTAGCACACAGCGAGAACGTATGCTAGCAAGAATAACCCCATCTAAAGCAAAATATCAGTGTCAGCAGATGTTTTATAATTAGAAAAATGCCACGTCTCCGCAGCGTGCCTCCCACAGTAAAAACGACAGAAGTCTGTAACTTACTTGTATCATGTAGGTGTGCCAGGCTGCATAATTGGCAACAAACTATAAACAATAATTGTGCCATTTAAATACATCAACTGACATAAGTTATGTGGCCTTGTCAGAATGTTTCGCACTAGCAACAAAAATGGAGACGAAAATATAAAACGGCGCTTATGGAGGAAATGCCGCATTTGCCAATGGCGGCCATTTTATAATGTATACATCGGAACAGATTAAACCGATACGCAGACATATTTGTACAAATTTTGTATCAAGTGGTTGAATATAGCTTAACTGGTGCATCAGAGTATTACGTATTTGATGCTTCTGCGACAGAATGTTAAAACGAATAGTTGAATCAGAATAATATTAACTAAGGCACATGAAAACATTAAATATTTTTAAAAAGTGAGCGTAAACTTAAAATAATAATAATAAATTTTGATAAATAATAATATAAACTGAAAGTTGGTTGGGGCAACAGAAATTGACGTGAGTAATAAGTCTACGCCTTGACGTTGCCATAATAATAGACATACAAGCAACAATTGTGGATGAAAAATTCCCTTTTTTGTTATTAAATGGTGGCCATCTTATAGTACATTCATTGAACCAAGATGTTGTCCAGCTAGAACATTTTTAAAAGGTTAATGTAAACTTGGAAGTAATAAAATATTTTGATACATATTAACCCCTTCCGTGCGGGGCGTATTTTCCGCCTGTGCTGACTCCGCCTTGCGCGGGCGGAGTCATGACGGAACGGTTCCGTCATCAGCACAGCTCAACCGATGCTGATGACGGAACCGTTCTGTCATCAGCATGGAAGGGGTTAATATAGAATGAATGTTGTTGAGGCATCAGAAATTGACGTGAGTAATACTTCTACATCTTAACATTGTCATAGTAATAGGCATAGAAACAACACTTGTGTGTGAACATAAACAGATGTCCTTTTTTGTTAATAAATTGTGGCCATCTTATAGTGCACCCATTTAAACAGGATGCTTT
This sequence comes from Lissotriton vulgaris, assembly GCF_964263255.1. Taxonomy (NCBI): domain Eukaryota; kingdom Metazoa; phylum Chordata; class Amphibia; order Caudata; family Salamandridae; genus Lissotriton; species Lissotriton vulgaris. The sequence continues at coordinate 65,784 of NW_028241363.1, read as the reverse complement.
CCGGGTAGAACACATTACCACACCCTTCAATATTACCACCAAATCACTATAAACGTAAATCTAACAAAATATCAAAAAGGATATGAAAGTGGTGCTCAATCCACTAACAATTCTAATAACCATGTGAATTGTAATAAAGACTGAGGAGGAATAAGAGTAAATGGGCAATCTACTCGCCTCACCATTTAATTTCAAAGCAATTGAGGAGCTACAATGACTAAGATTCAAATGGGGGCCTCCCTGTCAGTAGATTGGGAAGACAAATCAAAGCAAACATGATATATACAAAGCAACACCCAAGTGAAATAAAAAAAAACTATAGAAATACTAGGATAGATTAAAATCTTGAAACAGTCTTACTAGCCAGTTTAACATTCATAGGCTGATCACGGTACAGCTATATTTGTCATATTATGTGGCGTCAAATAAAACCCATAGTGCTGTAGCCTGTTAAAACATTTTTGAAACCATCCAAAATGGGTGAATAGAGTATTCTGCGTTTTCCTGTTCAAAAATTCCCATCCAGATGTTCATATATAGAATAATACATCACGAGTAACATCTATGCCTGTAACTCCCATTAATATGAGGACTCAGCCCAATAAATAGTGAAGCTCCCTGTATATATTGTGACCCATCTGCTTGGCCCTTAAGCGACAGATCCGTTTTGCCTCTTTTTGTCTAACCAGGAGTTCCCTAACACCACCTCTGCTTCCAATTGGAACATGGTCAATACCATGGAACCAAAATGAGTTGTCATAAGGATGCAAATTTTTATAATGTTCACTTAGGGGGTATCTGTTGTCTCTATTAAGTATCGCCCTAAGATGCTCCTGTATATGGATCTTTAGTGGGCAAACTGTACCCCCCACATAGATGATACCACAATTGCATCCTATCACATATATGACATGTGTGGTATTGCAATTCATGAAGTGTAGAAAATTGTATACCTTTGGGATATTGTAAGAAAATGTAGACATTTTATTCTTACTGCAGGAGCAAATATTGCATAGCCCACAAAAAAAACTTTTTGTTTCGATGGTAACCAGGTTTCATCTTTGTTAGTAACGTAACTAGGACATAGAACATTATGTAATGATTTGCTCCTTCTATAGGTGACAGAGGGCACATTGGTAAGATAACTCTTTAGACTAGGAACCTCCTTCAGAATTTCCGAATTCTTTTTCGAGATGTTAAAAATCTTATTACTGTTTGTGTTATATTGTGTGATGAATCTAACTGACTTGTCATTTGTGGCTTATTTGATTTCTTTGGCATATCTCTAAGGGTGTCTTCTCTTTTCAAACATTGAGCTTTTTTATGGCTTTGTCAAGAAGCTCACTTTTATAACCCCACTGTAGGAATCTCTGTTTAGATTCCGAAATGTCATGGACATATGTATCCTCTTCACTACAGTTTCTCCTAATCCGTGTCAATTCCCCAAAGGGAATATTATGAACAACGGACATAAGAGTGTGCACTGTCCGCATGTAGTATCCCGTTACACTCAGTTTATTTCCTATAAAGTTTACTTCGTATAATCCGGTCTTAGACATAAAACCTTATGTCCAAAAAGTTGATTTTCTCCTTATCAAAGGCCATTGTAAGTTTCAGATTATATTCATTAGTGTTTGGTATGTGAAATATTCTTGTAGTGAGTTAAGAGATCCAGACCATAGTCAAATGATATCATCTACGTACCTCCCCTAGAACACAATGTTATCAGTCCAGAGGGAGTCACGTGACGTCTACCCCAGGCGTGCTCCCTCTCAAACCACCCCAGAAAGAGGCATGTGTAAGAGGGAGCAAACCTGGAGCCCCTGGCAGTACCGAGTATCTGTTGAAACCAACATTTGTCAAACAGGATTTTTTTTTTTACTAGGAATAATATCCATTATCTCCATGATCATTTCATTAAAGGCATACATATCAGCACTTTCTTGATCCAAAAAAGAATGTACAGCCAAAACACCAAGATATTTACGTATGCAGGTGTATAAACTTTCAACGTCAAAAGTGATGAATATCATTTCATCTGACCATTCATAGTCTTTGAATTTCACCAAGATGTCTTTAATGTCACGAATATTCGTGGGAAGATTACCCACAAATTTTTGAAGCTTCAAGTCGACAAACGTAAAGTTTTTCGGTGGGCGAGCCTACCCCCGAGATGATTGGACGGCCACGATGGAACAGGCCTGGCTTATGAATTTTCGGCAAGATGTAAATGCACTGATAATTCAGACATTCTATCCTCAAATGTCTGAATTCATTCTCAGTGAGTAGAGCAGTGTCCTTCTTTTCAGATAGTCTCACGTTTATCATAGTTGTTAAATTCCCAATTGGATTGCTACGATTTTCTTATATATATGTTTTTTTATAAACAAAAAGGGGACCCGATGAGTAACTAAGGACCCCGTGTATCAATTATTTTAGCAAACCATGGTCCTTAGAGTGAGGATATACAGGACAAATGAGATATAGACCTAAATGGGTACTATACATATTCAATGTCTAGCCGGACAAAGAATTTTAATGTGACAATGTATTAGGAATGGCAAATGATATACAAAAAACAATACAGCGGGACGCAATCCTGCACCCGATACAGAGGACAAAGAGCAAAAAGAAAAAACAATAACAATTAAACAAAACAAGTTACAGGCAAACTGGAGCTATGGTAGCTTGTACTAATCATACAATAAAGCAAGCTAACCCAAATAGTAACCACATTTATTATACACATTGGACCATAGTGGTACTATTTTGAATTGTCGACGACGTTTCGATCCCAAGCTCATTAATTAGAGGGATCATCATCAGGACTAAACATTTAAGTTTGCCTGGTGTATGCCAAAATGCCTGTTGGGATAAAAACAGGGGAACAAACAACAGGGACCTGTCAGAAATGCAGAAAAGAAACAGGGTTTTCCAGCATGTCAACAACTGGTTTAAAGTGGCTACACACAGATCAGATGATTTACGGCGAGTGAGTTTAATGTGGCAACACATAAAATTAATAACTTTCAGCGAGTGGGGAGAGAAAAAGAAGGGGGTGAGGAACTTCCTGTGCTGAGTCACGCGCATAGTATCTATGTGAGAACCCGTATCACAAGGCGCTTGTACTCGGGACTAGATGTGTGTCCAAAGGTAGCTATGAATGGGATAAAATGCTTTAAGATTAAATTATGAACGGCGGAGTTGGTAGGTTAAGGACGGTAAAGAAGAGCTGAAAGGCACAGAGAGATATATTTACATGCAGTGCCTGATGACTAAATCACAATTAGCGATCCAGATGGAAAAGTGAAGAGCAGAATTGGGTGCCATATTTCAAGAGCTACTAATTTGTCATGCAGTGATGTGGCTCCTGCTTGTGGTCTTGACCGGTGGATTTAATGTGGGCAATTGGAGGTAGGGCTTATCACATGATTGGCCTGGTTATGGCGTGGTTTTAAGAGAGTTCGAGGCTTCTAGGAGCGGCTGAATCCAGTTTGGGTGGCGGTTTATGTGCACTGCTGGAATGAGAATAAGGTTGAAAATTGTCTCGGGCTGCCGTGCCATTGCGTGAAAATATTTAAGGTGAATCATGCCTGGCGCATACCTTTCAATTACTGTCCATTCCGGAGTAGAGGTAAAAAGGTAGAGCAAAGCTCTTATTTATAAGTGTCCGCCTCGAGGTTGGCGAGGCAATGTTAAACAGCTTCCTCCGGTATCCTGGAGGTGTGTCAGCAGTGGCAGGGCGTTGGCAAAGCTACAAGGGGGAGAGAATGGAGAGCGGGGGATGGTGGTTATAGACAAAGTAATGCTTACAAGCTTTTTAAGAGGGGGCAGTGGGGAACTCAAGTGGGGCACCATCTCTTACCTTTAATGAAGACTGCAACGGTCTGCCGTTGGTTCCGAAGCACGATGGCAGGAACTGGGGGGCTAGTGTGTAATGGGAGTTTAAATAGACCGCGAGCGGTCGCCATCTTAGGTGAGTATGCTGATGAAAAGGGAGGAAAGACTACCAAACAAGTCAATGTATGCAAGGGCAATTAGTGTTTTTGGCGTCATTTAACGGGTTACTGGAAAATGAGCTAAAAATTGGAAAATGATCTAAACTATTTGGGAGAAATTATGGGGAAGCGTGCTAGGAGTGAATTTATTGAAAGAGATGATGAAAAGGGGTGCCCCAAGTTGATCCGAAAAGCAAGTGAGCATAGACATTTAAAACAAACTTTTAGTTACAACATATGTAATATATTTCTTAACGCATTCGTTAGAAGACATTTTGGAACTCAGGGGTGACTTGCAGAAAAATGCCACCATTGTTCATTTGGTCATTCCAGTATGCAACAAGCACTTTTTTGGAACTCAAAAAGCCGCTAACATGTTCACTTGGTCATGCCAGTGTTCAGTAATTGACATTTATGGAACTGGGGAGCAACTTATGGTCAAGTCAGTTATTTGTGGTTTACAACAAAGTTGTCAAGTCAGTTCTTTGTGGTTCACAACTTAGTTGTCCAATCTTCAGTCCTATTTAAGCCGTTCCTGATGGTATCAAAGAGAATTATCGATTTCAGTTCTTCTCTGTTCAGTAGTTGAACCCTGTTGCCACCTCTTTATGGTAGTTTCAGTACTTTAAGAATTGTCCAACGAATGTCATCTTCATCATGGTTCGCCTGTGTGTAGTGTTCTACCAAAGGTGCGTAGGTTGTTTTGCACCTGATCCTACTCCGGTGCTGGAACATCGGGCACGACCTGTACACAAAGAACCTCCAAGACAAGAAGGGGAGGGAGGAACTGGCAGAAACGCAAACAGAAACTCGAAAAAACCAAACTTAGAATCAATGGAGAGAATAACAAGATCCAAAAAGAAGGGGAATCCGCAACAATAGCTAGAACAGAGAATGATAACATAGTAAGATCTATTGTTGTAAACCGATCAAAGAGAGAACAAAAAGCAAGATGAAATTTCTGTCCTCAATAAGGGTTTAGGATTTTGCCCCAACCAAACGGGTGGCGATGTGGATTTATTTGTTGATCTAATGAAATTTGTTCGAATGGTTAAACTGAAAGATCACTTTGCACGTAATCCGACTAATCATGTTAACTTGAACAATGTCAATAATGTCACGGATTATACTGTTAATGAAATAAACACCATTCAAGCAATGATATCTGTGGAACTCGATACATCTTTTGACATTGAAAATGTGAGAGATGAATTGAATATTGTTGAAGATGTATATATTGAAAGTGGATTAAAACCAAGATCCAAATTCATCCCCACAGGCACTCATCCAAACATTGTAATTTTTCGCAAAAAAGTCAGTCAATCCTTCTACCAAATGCTTGAAAATCCCAAACGTGTCCCTCCTTCCAAATATAATCTCACACGCATTGAGTCTGAAGCCCTAAAAAGACTCCAGTCAGACGATAATATCGTTATCCGAGAGGCGGATAAAGGGGGAAACGTGATTATCATGAACAAAGAAGATTATATGAATGAAATTTCCAGTCAACTTTCTGATTCCACCTGTTACACCAGACTCGGTTATAACCCCATAGAGGCACTCACATCCCATATAAATATGAGACTTGCAGAATGGCGAGAGATAGGCTTACTTAGTGTTGAGGAGTGTCAATACCTCACAGTAACGACCCCTTCTTTTCCTTGTATTTATATACTCCCCAAAATTCACAAGGGAGGCCCCTTCCCACCAGGCCGCCCTATTATTTCCGGGGTCAATTCGCCCACGGAAAGACTATCAGAGTATGTGGACACCTTCATCCAGCCCATGGTACAAAATCTTCCGGCCTACTTGAGGGACACCAAAGACATACTGGGCAAACTGGAGGGTTTCACTTGGACAGATACCCTTCACTTCGTCACCCTCGATGTAGTTGGGCTTTACACCTGTATTAAAAAGGAATTTGGGATAAGGGCCCTGGAAACCTTTCTGGAAAAAAGATCAGCAGACCACATGTTACATAATGGTGTCCTTCTTGAGATGACAGAAATCATACTGTCAAAAAACTTCTTCTTGCATGACTCGACATGGTACCACCAAACGCAAGGGACTGCAATGGGTTCCAAATTTGCTCCCGCTTACGCCGGCCTTTTCATGGGCTGGTTTGAGCGGGAGCATGCATGGGGTCGCCACGCAGCCAAATGGATGAACAATATAATTTTCTGGGGTAGGTACATTGATGATGTGATAGTGATCTGGGATGGACCTACCCCGGATCTTTTGGATTACTTTGGCTACCTCAATGATAATCTGTTCAATGTCCGCTTCACGATGACACACAATCAGAAAGCAATCGACTTTCTCGATGTCAAACTCTTTGTAGAGAATAACAAGATCCAAAGCTGCACTCATCGCAAGGCGACTGCCTGCAATAGTATTTTACACTATGAGAGCGCACATCCCCGACATGTAATCGAGAACATTCCTTATGGGGAAATGATCCGGATGCGCCGCAATTGCAGCACGGAGGATTCTTTCCTACACAATATTCAAGAAACTGAAAAACGGTTCCTGGAGAGGGGCTATCCCAGGAAGACCCTTGAAAAGGCCAACAAAAAAGTTCAAAATATAACAAGACAAAGTACTTTAGTACCCAAAACTAGACCAACAGATACCAGCAGACCCCTTTCATTTAACACACAGTATTCTGACCAAAGTAGCAAAGTCTTTAACATCTTAAGAAAACACTGGCATTATATTGCAGACATACCGAGCCTACAGGATTCGATCACCAGGACACCTAAAATATGCTACAGGAGAGGAAAAAACCTCCGTAACATTCTCTGCCCAAGCTACATAGAATCCAAAAGGAGGACCAACTGGCTAACTTCCCCTGCTAAAGGTTTTTTCACATGTAGTGACTGCAACATGTGTGTACTAGGTAAAAATAGAACCAAGGAATTCTGTTTCAATACCAACAAAACCTACACTATAGATCATTTGATCAATTGCAACACCAAATATGTTATCTATATCTTGGGGTGTGGCTGCAATAAGATCTATGTTGGAAGCACCAAGAGAGCCTTAAAGATCCGCATCCAGGAACACGTCCGTGCAAGACGCAATGGTGACATGAGGTATCCTATGACCTTCCATATGCAGGAATGCCATAAAGACACAGATAACATGTGGTTTATGGGCATTGACCATCAACCAATCCACCCAAGAGGAGGAGATAGGGAACTTGCACTAAGACAACGGGAGGCGGGTTGGATATGTAGACTACGATGCATAGAACTCGGTCACAATACCGAGGATGAGCTACATTATTTCCTTGTTTAGCCCGCTGAATTTAAGGATTACTCGTCCCTATACTTTTAAAGAAGATCAAAATAATGGACTGCAAACCTGTAAAAAGCAAACTTGTAAATAGCCCTTCCCCCTTTGGAAGCAAACTTGTAAATAGCCCTTCTTGGAACAATGTTGCACTCTGCTCCCTCTCTCGCTCATCTTGGTTGTTATTCCAAATATTTTAAACAAAGAATTCTTTTACCTCTCTCTGTTTACATTTTAGCACATTACTATGTCATTTCTCTTTCTCTGCACCTTGCTGTCCTTCATTGCTTTCCCTTTTTACGCATTAGAGGCTCCTAATTACCCGGGTCGTATGGCTACAAAATAAGCAGGCTAAGATTAACGTTCACTTTACGCGGATGAAGTTTGATATAATCTCATCCGTTTCTCCCACTTCCGGCTTATGAAAATAGGCTGGAGTCAGGGACTTGGGCAGGTGTCCTTATACTGGACCCATTGTAACGCGCGCTTCACGACTTAGATATTTTTATATTCTTAGCACCTCGATTAAAGATTAACGGGGCTTCACTGCATATGTTCTTTTTTTTCCCCTTAGGGCACCACACCATCTTCGAATCATATTCCCATATTAATTTCCTCCTTAAACATCACGAGCAGGAACATAGGCAAAGATGGCCGCCGCACTTTCTTTGCTTTTTTCATTGATCTCATAATTGTAAACTTTACCTCCTTACAACATGCCACCTTCCCTTTCCACAATAAACAAGGTTTCCCGTTCCTCCACCCTATTTAAGTCTACTAACTAGTACTACGCTCGTTCGTATCCCTCCATTGGTTTTCAAAAATAATTTCTTGCCGGTTTCTCTCTTAATGCCTTTTACATTTCATATGGCATTTCTACTGGGATCATACAGCAATTCTGGGCGCCTCGAAGGGCGGACATCCCCCAATACGGGCACAAGTGGATGAGGGTGTGCATACAAGCACGTTCTTTTCAGCCACTACAATATGGCCGCCACCTCTACCTTACGCAACCCCAACACTCAGCGTCTCCGCTGTTTTGGCGCGTTACTGTCAGGTGTAGGCTTTCAAGCGTAATTGACCGCATTATAAAACAGACAAGAAGTGTTCACAATGTTCGAACACATCATCGCTGTGGGTGTTTCGGCGGGACGAGGGCTGTGGATGGGCGCCGGCTGCTTTATTACGAACGGTAAGGTTGGTTACATAATCTGTAACATGTTCATTCCCTCTGTTAGGATTACCTGCAGTAGTGGTCCCTAATCAATGATCTTTTTTGTACTAATTCTTTATTAGGCTATGTCTCTCTCCTAGACTAAGGGAGCTCCTACCTAATATTCAATTTCCACCAAGGGAATTCCCACTTCACAATAAGTTTCCCTACACTTTGGAATCTTTCATATTGACAATGACTTTTATTTATCACATTAAATAAGCCTCTTCACCATTGTTCTTTAATATTGTTTACACACATGGACAAACGCTATGGGGCAGATTATATACTTTCATTGCTCCACATTTCTAACAATAGACAGTGGGACCCTCCTTGAGCCAATATTTCTAAATATGTACATATAGGTCACATATACTTTTGGAAATTTACGTAGAAATGCAGTTCTATGTTCCTTATTAGTTGTGCCTAACTATAAGACAGCATTTTACCCACCTGCTTTCCATTTGGCAGGCCTACTGGAACACAGTGCCCACACCCTCCTCCCTTGGACTAATAGGACCACCTGTCCACTTCTATTCCTACAAATTACTCAGGTAAACACCATGTTAAATATTTCATATCTTTTCTCTCCCTCATGTTTAAAATGTTTGCAAACCCTTCACCCTCCGAATTACAATGCCCTCACACAGGGGATGACCCTGCTTTCCTTCTTAATGTTTTTCAGTATACGATTTGAGTCAAACACAAATTGAGGTGGCAAGAACGTTCTCACTGCTTAGGAACCCTGTAAAGCACTGTCTTCATCATCCATTAACATGCTTACAGTAAGTAGATTGAAGCAAAGGATTCTTAGACTTAATAATAGGGTACCCAGCGCCCCACTCCACCAACCTCCCCCTCTTCCCAACCGCTAACTGTTTTATTCCATCGCAAGGTCATAATAAAGCACTGCTAACCTTGCCGCCAAACAATACAACGATAAACCTTAAGACTGTTATTTCTCACTTTCCTGTTTCCGTGAAGGTCCAACCCTGACTGTTCGGCATTGGAATGAAATAATATATATTCTGGCTCGCACATCAGGATTACAGTGTCTGGGAAGGCGCCCCTTGGACCCCGGTTCCTCTTACATTCTCTTTAAAAGCGACGTACCACAAATTTAAAGGTAAATGAATGTTGGGTTCTGTGTAACAATGGTATTCAAAGCTAGTGGCCTCTTTACCCAGGGGCTTAGTTGGATCCCAAATTCCCCGGCCTCCCTCTCCAAACAAATGGCCGAGTCTGCATCAGTGGCCATTAACAATAATAAGCTTCTAATATATAATTAGCCCACTCTCCAATCGGATCTTTCTCTTGATGTGCTTTCTCCACTCCTCTCTGTTTTCCTTTTTCCCGGTCCTCGCCTGTGTCATATGTACAAACAAAGGCTTAGCATATACCTTATGCCTTATGTACATGCTCATCAATTGTTCAATGGAATCGCTTGTTCCAAATGTAAATAGCCCAAGGAATTACTCCTTGTAATTGTAAATAATGTTTATATATTTGTACATATCCCTGCGCTTATATATAACCCCCTGCTCATAGATTTTTTTTGTGGGCTGACACCTTGAGATCGTTGTATGCACAAGCTCCATGTCTATCGTTGCAATGTTTTTAAACTGTTTGTTATTGTATATGCTGTTAGAATGGGTGTTGATCTCTGTACATAAAAAATTGATTGAATGTATATGTTTTTACCGACAGCCCTGAAGAAGTCCCAGCTTGGGACGAAACGCGTCGGCTGTATGTTTTACTGCAAACTGAAAATAAAGATTATCAGAAGACTATCAACATCTCTTTGAGAAATAATTCTTCATTGTGCCTAATACCATTTGCACTTATTGTCTTGTTTTTTGTGGTGCACCTTTGCGATTGTTTTATTTGCACTGAAATTCCCTAGGGAATAGGCATAGTAATGATGGGTGCCATCCAGTGTGCACACAATTCCCTTCATTAACTCAAGGGCCATAGAATATTACGGGGAGAAAGGTAGTCAGGTGCTGACATTAGGAAGGGTCCATCATTATATTTTGTTCCTTACTTCAGTTCACCCTCATTAGCACTGACACACCCCATATCTAGATCATATATTCATATCTTTGTTCCAGTGAGACTTCTGTAAAAAAAGGTTGTCTCAAGCATGACCAGCTTTAAAGATAGACGACAGGAGCTTGCCCAGGATTTATTCACACCTGGGGCCAAAACAATTGGCACAACAATTCCTAAGGAAGATGGCCTTAAAGCCAAATTCAAAAAATTGGAAAAATTAAAGATGAACGAGATGTCCCGCTGGTGGGATGGCACCACCTTGGGAAAATACTTAGAGAATGAGAAAATCCCACGTGGGTTGAGGATACTTATCTTCCCCACGTTTGAAGACTTAGATACTGACCAACTAGAAGACTGGGAAAATAACTTACGGAACGCCTCTTTCACAATGATGCGCATTCTATTTAAAAATGCTGAAAAGAAGGGAGCAAAAGCTCAGCAAGAAATAGAAGAACTGGAAAAGGAGATAGCACAATCTGAATTAAAAGATGTGATAAAGAAAAATTATGCTATACTAGACGGGGTGCTAGAAAAACATCAGATCTACTTAAGAGCCAAAAAACTGAGGAAAATCAAGAGGGACGACAAGGACTATAGTGATGGGAGGGTATATACTTTTTCTAAAAAATACGACAAGGTGAAAGTCCTGGGAGAGCGCAAAAGACAGAGAGTTGAGACTCCCGAATTGAGTTCCGCAAGCAGCATCACATCACTCTCCTCAGCCGCAAGTTCGGTTTCTATAACTGAACCTATAAGTTCTAATGCAACTGACATAAGGCCCAATAATTTTTTATTGGAGATGGAGAGGTAGAGGCTCGGGGCACGACCTGTACACAAAGAACCTCCAAGACAAGAAGGGGAGGGAGGAACTGGCAGAAACGCAAACAGAAACTCGAAAAAACCAAACCTAGAATCAATGGAGAGAATAAAAAGATCCAAAAAGAAGGGGAATCCGCAACAATAGCTAGAACAGAGAATGATAACATAGTAAGATCTATTGTTGTAAACCTATCAAAGAGAGAACTAAAGCAAGATGAAATTTCTGTCCTCAATAAGGGTTTAGGATTTTGCCCCAACCAAACGGGTGGCGATGTGGATTTATTTGTTGATCTAATGAAATTTGTTCGAATGGTTAAACTGAAAGATCACTTTGCACGTAATCCGACTAATCATGTTAACTTGAACAATGTCAATAATGTCACGGATTATACTGTTAATGAAATAAACACCATTCAAGCAATGATATCTGTGGAACTTGATACATCTTTTGACATTGAAAATGTGAGAGATGAATTGAATATTGTTGAAGATGTATATATTGAAAGTGGATTAAAACCAAGATCCAAATTCATCCCCACAGGCACTCATCCAAACCTTGAAATTTTTCGCGAAAAAGTCAGTCAATCATTCTACCAAATGCTTGAAAATCCCAAACGTGTCCCTCCTTCCAAATATAATCTCACACGCATTGAGTCTGAAGCCCTAAAAAGACTCCAGTCAGACGATAATATCGTTATCCGAGAGGCGGATAAAGGGGGTAACGTGATTATCATGAACAAAGAAGATAATATGAATGAAATTTCCAGTCAACTTTCTGATTCCACCTGTTACACCAGACTCGGTTATAACCCCATAGAGGCACTCACATCCCATATAAATATGAGACTTGCAGAATGGCGAGAGATAGGCTTACTTAGTGTTGAGGAGTGTCAATACCTCACAGTAACGACCCCTTCTTTTCCTTGTATTTATATACTCCCCAAAATTCACAAGGGAGGCCCCTTCCCACCAGGCCGCCCTATTATTTCCGGGGCCAATTCGCCCACGGAAAGACTATCAGAGTATGTGGACACCTTCATCCAGCCCATGGTACAAAATCTTCCGGCCTACTTGAGGGACACCAAAGACATACTGGGCAAACTGGAGGGTTTCACTTGGACAGATACCCTTCACTTCGTCACCCTCGATGTAGTTGGGCTTTACACCTGTATTAAAAAGGAATTTGGGATAAGGGCCCTGGAAACCTTTCTGGAAAAAAGATCAGCAGACCACATGTTACATAATGGTGTCCTTCTTGAGATGACAGAAATCATACTGTCAAAAAACTTCTTCTTGCATGACTCGACATGGTACCACCAAACGCGAGGGACTGCAATGGGTTTCAAATTTGCTCCCGCTTACGCCGGCCTTTTCATGGGCTGGTTTGAGCGGGAGCATGCATGGGGTCGCCACGCAGCCAAATGGATGAACAATATAATTTTCTGGGGTAGGTACATTGATGATGTGATAGTGATCTGGGATGGACCTACCCCGAATCTTTTGGATTACTTTGGCTACCTCAATGATAATCCGTTCAATGTCCGCTTCACGATGACACACAATCAGAAAGCAATCGACTTTCTCGATGTCAAACTCTTTGTAGAGAATAACAAGATCCAAAGCTGCACTCATCGCAAGGCGACTGCCTGCAATAGTATTTTACACTATGAGAGCGCACATCCCCGACATGTAATCGAGAACATTCCTTATGGGGAAATGATCCGGATGCGCCGCAATTGCAGCACGGAGGATTCTTTCCTACACAATATTCAAGAAACTGAAAAACGGTTCCTGGAGAGGGGCTATCCCAGGAAGACCCTTGAAAAGGCCAACAAAAAAGTTCAAAATATAACAAGACAAAGTACTTTAGTACCCAAAACTAGACCAACAGATACCAGCAGACCCCTTTCATTTAACACACAGTATTCTGACCAAAGTAGCAAAGTCTTTAACATCTTAAGAAAACACTGGCATTATATTGCAGACATACCGAGCCTACAGGATTCGATCACCAGGACACCTAAAATATGCTACAGGAGAGGAAAAAACCTCCGTAACATTCTCTGCCCAAGCTACATAGAATCCAAAAGGCGGACCAACTGGCTAACTTCCCCCGCTAAAGGTTTTTTCACATGTAGTGACTGCAACATGTGTGTACTGGGTAAAAATAGAACCAAGGAATTCTGTTTCAATACCAACAAAACCTACACTATAGATCATTTGATCAATTGCAACACCAAATATGTTATCTATATCTTGGGGTGTGGCTGCAATAAGATCTATGTTGGAAGCACCAAGAGAGCCTTAAAGATCCGCATCCAGGAACACGTCCGTGCAAGACGCAATGGTGACATGAGGTATCCTATTACCTTCCATATGCAGGAATGCCATAAAGACACAGATAACATGTGGTTTATGGACATTGACCATCAACCAATCCACCCAAGAGGAGGAGATAGGGAACTTGCACTAAGACAACGGGAGGCGGGTTGGATATGTAGACTACGATGCATAGAACTCGGTCACAATACCGAGGATGAGCTACATTATTTCCTTGTTTAGCCCGCTGAATTTAAGGATTACTCGTCCCTATACTTTTAAAGAAGATCAAAATAATGGACTGCAAACCTGTAAAAAGCAAACTTGTAAATAGCCCTTCCCCCTTTGGAAGCAAACTTGTAAATAGCCCTTCTTGGAACAATGTTGCACTCTGCTCCCTCTCTCGCTCATCTTGGTTATTATTCCAAATATTTTAAACAAAGAATTCTTTTACCTCTCTCTGTTTACATTTTAGCACATTACTATGTCATTTCTGTTTCTCTGCACCTTGCTGTCCTTCATTGCTTTCCCTCTTTGCGCATTGGAGGCTCCTAATTACCCGGGTCGTATGGCTACAAAATAAGCAGGCTAAGATTAACGTTCACTTTACGCGGATGAAGTTTGATATAATCTCATCCGTTTCTCCCACTTCCGGCTTATGAAAATAGGCTGGAGTCAGGGACTTGGGCAGGTGTCCTTATACTGGACCCATTGTAACGCGCGCTTCACGACTTAGATATTTTTATATTCTTAGCACCTCGATTAAAGATTAACGGGGCTTCACTGCATACGTTCTTTTTTTTTTCCCCTTAGGGCACCACACCATCTTCGAATCATATTCCCATATTAATTTCCTCCTTAAACATCACGAGCAGGAACATAGGCAAAGATGGCCGCCGCACTTTCTTTGCTTTTTTCATTGATCTCATAATTGTAAACTTTACCTCCTTACAACATGCCACCTTCCCTTTCCACAATAAACAAGGTTTCCTGTTCCTCCACCCTATTTAAGTCTACTAACTAGTACTACGCTCGTTCGTATCCCTCCATTGGTTTTCAAAAATAATTTCTTGCCGGTTTCTCTCTTAATGCCTTTTACATTTCATATGGCATTTCTACTGGGATCATACAGCAATTCCGGGCGCCTCGAAGGGCGGACATCCCCCAATACGGGCACAAGTGGATGAGGGTGTGCATACAAGCACGTTCTTTTCAGCCACTACAATATGGCCGCCACCTCTACTTATGCTTTAATCGCGCAACCCCAACACTCAGCGTCTCCGCTGTTTTGGCGCGTTACTGTCAGGTGTACGCTTTCAAGCGTAATTGACCGCATTATAAAACAGACAAGAAGTGTTCACAATGTTCGAACACATAGTCGCTGTGGGTGTTTCGGCGGGACGAGGGCTGTGGATGGGCGCCGGCTGCTTTATTACGAACGGTAAGGTTGGTTACATAATCTGTAACATGTTCATTCCCTCTGTTAGGATTACCTGCAGTAGTGGTCCCTAATCAATGATCTTTTTTGTACTAATTCTTTATTAGGCTATGTCTCTCTCCTAGACTAAGGGAGCTCCTACCTAATATTCATTTTCCACCAAGGGAATTCCCACTTCACAATAAGTTTCCCTACACTTTGGAATCTTTCATATTGACAATGACTTTTATTTATCACATTAAATGAGCCTCTTCACCATTGTTCTTTAATATTGTTTACACACATGGACAAACGCTATGGGGCAGATTATACTTTCATTGCTCCACATTTCTAACAATAGACAGTGGGACCCTCCTTGAGCCAATATTTCTAAATATGTACATATAGGTCACATATACTTTTGGAAATTTACGTAGAAATGCAGTTCTATGTTCCTTATTAGTTGTGCCTAACTATAAGACAGCATTTTACCCACCTGCTTTCCATTTGGCAGGCCTACTGGAACACAGTGCCCACACCCTCCTCCCTTGGACTAATAGGACCACCTGTCCACTTCTATTCCTACAAATTACTCAGGGAAACACCATGTTAAATATTTCATATCTTTTCTCTCCCTCATGTTTAAAATGTTTGCAAACCCTTCACCCTCCGAATTACAATGCCCTCACACAGGGGATGACCCTGCTTTCCTTCTTAATGTTTTTCAGTATACGATTTGAGTCAAACACAAATTGAGGTGGCAAGAACGTTCTCACTGCTTAGGAACCCTGTAAAGCACTGTCTTCATCGTCCATTAACATGCTTACAGTAAGTAGATTGAAGCAAAGGATTCTTAGACTTAATCATAGGGTACCCAGCGCCCCACTCCGCCAACCTCCCCCTCTTCCCAACTAACTGTTTTATTCCATCGCAAGGTCATAATAAAGCACTGCTAACCTTGCCGCCAAACAATACAACGATAAACCTTAAGACTGTTATTTCTCACTTTCCTGTTTCCGTGAAGGTCCAACCCTGACTGTTCGGCATTGGAATGAAATAATATATATTCCGGCTCACACATCAGGATTACAGTGTCTGGGAAGGCGCCCCTTGGACCCCGGTTCCTCTTACATTCTCTTTAAAAGCGACGTACCACAAATTTAAAGGTAAATGAATGTTGGGTTCTGTGTAACAATGGTATTCAAAGCTAGTGGCCTCTTTACCCAGGGGCTTAGTTGGATCCCAAATTCCCCGGCCTCCCTCTCCAAACAAATGGCAGAGTCTGCATCAGTGGCCATTAACAATAATAAGCTTCTAATATATAATTAGCCCACTCTCCAATCGGATCTTTCTCTTGATGTGCTTTCTCCACTCCTCTCTGTTTTCCTTTTTCCCGGTCCTCGCCTGTGTCATATGTACAAACAAAGGCTTAGCATATACCTTATGCCTTATGTACATGCTCATCAATTGTTCAATGGAATCGCTTGTTCCAAATGTAAATAGCCCAAGGAATTACTCCTTGTAATTGTAAATAATGTTTATATATTTGTACATATCCCTGCGCTTATATATAACCCCCTGCTCATAGATTTTTTTTGTGGGCTGACACCTTGAGATCGTTGTATGCACAAGCTCCATGTCTATCGTTGCATTGTTTTTAAACTGTTTGTTATTGTATATGCTGTTAGAATGGGTGTTGATCTCTGTACATAAAAAATTGATTGAATGTATATGTTTTTACCGACAGCCCTGAAGAAGTCCCAGCTTGGGACGAAACGAGTCGGCTGTATGTTTTACTGCAAACTGAAAATAAAGATTATCAGAAGACTATCAACATCTCTTTGAGAAATAATTCTTCATTGTGCCTAATACCATTTGCACTTATTGTCTTGTTTTTTGTGGTGCACCTTTGCGATTGTTTTATTTGCTGGAACATCCTTGTTTTTATTTTTTTCGTTGTTTGGCCAATATACAGTTTATGACATGGACACTGTATTAGATAGATTACATTGCATCTGTTGCAGTTTGAGAAGGCATGACAATTTACAGTGATGTTATTAAAAGTGAAACATTTTTCATCAATGGTGAATTCGCACACATTACAACCGCCACATTTAGAGTGCCCCAAAATAGGAGCAAACCCCATACTGAATCAAGTGTTGTGTGAGGACTTGGGTTGGGCAAAGCTGCTCTCTCTAGGTGATGTATTAAATTGCGGCTTTTAAACCGAACAGTGGTCTCTCGATGTTCAAACTGCCTGCATTTATCATTGGCGAGTGTTGGAGTATCATTTTACGTATTTTGTTCGAAACTGGTGAAAATGCGGTGACACGGGTAATTCTTTCAAGTTCATTTTTAGGTTTGGGAGTGAGAAGAACGTCCAGAGGGCAGTACCAGGCTCGTTTGGATGCATTCCTGACTATCTTTTTTGGGTAGCCCCGTTCTTTTCGTTTGGTTGAGAGAGTGAATGTCTCTCTAAAGTAATCCTCTTTAGTGGAGTAGTTACACCTTATTCTCAGAAATTGAGAATAAGGAAGCTAATCCCCTAGAGCCCTAGGGTGATTGCTTGAGTAACTCAGAAGCGTATTATGCTCCGTGGGTTTTCTGTAGACCCACGTGAGTAATTCGCCTTCAGAGTGAAAAATTGTCAGGTCTAGAAAAGCAATGGATAATTTGTCAAAGGTGATGGTGAATGTGAGACCGGAACCATTATTGTTTAGCCAGTGTAAAAACTGGAGCAAACCATTAATGTCATCTCTCCAGATGATAAAAATGTCATCTATGTATCTCCGCCAAAGGCAAATGCCCGGAAAGAAAGGATTTGCTGCAGTCAAAATGGAGCCTGTTTCCAATTGATCCATAAACAGAATGGCTAGATTTGGGGCAAAAATTGCGCCCATGTAGGTGCGTT
Organism: Lissotriton vulgaris; assembly: GCF_964263255.1. NCBI lineage: Eukaryota > Metazoa > Chordata > Amphibia > Caudata > Salamandridae > Lissotriton > Lissotriton vulgaris. The sequence goes on along the minus strand of NW_028241363.1, from coordinate 47,761 downwards.
GGATCTGTTGGTAGTAATGGTTATCAAAAGTGAAGACATTTCTTGCTAAGCAGAGTTCTAAAACTTGGAGAATGAAAAGTGTGGGGACGTTGTGGGGACGTGGCCATGAGTCGAGTGTTCTTTGTATTACCAATAGGGCTGCAGTCTGTGAGATATTGGTATATAGGGACTCTACGTCCATGGTGCACAATGTGTCGGTCTCGGGTTCGAATGGGTGGTGTTCGATAAGGTTAATCATTGCCATGCTGTCTCTTACATAGCAGGCAGACAAAGGTACAAAGTCCTTGATGAAGAAGTCTACATAGGAGCCTAGGGGTTCTAAAATGGAACCACATGCTGAGACAATAGGATGTCTGGGCAGGTTGGTGGCATTTTTGTATACTTTTGGCAGGTGTATATTACTGGGGTAGGGGCCGATTTGACATTTAGGAAACTAAATTCCTTTTTGCTGAGGAAGCCATCATTGACAGCTTCCGTTGTGATTTTAAGGATTGGGCCCTGAATTTCTTTAGCGGGATTGGAGGACAGCCTTTGATAGTGTTCTGTATTATCTAGTTGGCGTCAGATTTCTGCCTTGTAGGCATCTTTTTCTTGTAACACTATGCCCCCGCCTTTATCGGCACTTTTGATGACAAGGGAATCATTAATTTTGAGCGATTTGATCGCTTGTTTCTCTTCAAGAGAAATATTTTAAGGAATAAACCGTCTGGTGTTTTCTATAATTGACAAATCCTTGAGTACCATCTTCTCAAAAGTGGGAATCTCTGCAGGAATCATGCCTGAAGTGAGAGAGAATGTAGAAGGTGGGTATTAGTAGCTCTATTTGGTGTGGGGTTGAGTTGAAAGAATGCTTGCAAACGGATACGTCTGAAGAACCTAAGCAGTTCCGTTTGTAATTGTAAAAAGTTAGGTGGGATTGTGGGTACAAACGAAAGCCCTTTCTTAAGAAGTGAGAGTTCAGGGTCTGCCAGTTTGTGGTTTGATAGGTTGAAGATAGGGATGACTTCAGGGGATGTCATAACCTTGTTAGGGGGTTCTACCATTGGTAAAAATAGTTGCGTGTTCGGCGTTCCCCTGGTGGGTTGTACCAACGTTGTGCTTTCTTCACTCGGCCCCGTTGTGTAATGTCGTGTTGGCCTCTGCCTAAAAAATTGCCACTGTGGGTGCCTCCTCTTTTTGATGTGCTTAGCCCCTCTCCGGGGTCAGATCCGTCTGAGGAGTCGGCAGAGGTATGAGAAAAGCCAACAAGAGTTTGGCCCCTATTGAACCGACCCCACGGTCTGGTGTTCTGAGGATTGGAATAGGATCTATTGTTATAAAAATCCTTTTGCAGGTATGGATAAGTGTTCTCTACGTTGTAAGCCTTAATGTATTTTTTAATTTTGTTGGCTTTCTTATTTTGTTCCAATCTGTGAAAGTCAGCAACAGTTTTTTTAACTTGTTTCAATAGTTTCTTGCTCTCTGCTGTACTATTAGAATCCTGTAGTTGCTTCTCAATGTCAGCGATCTCAGTTTCTAATGATTTCAGGGTTTCAGTGGCAATATCTATCCCTAACACAAGCCAGTGTTGGGAACAGGTAGTACCGATATAGCTGAAGTTCAATATGTATTTGGGGTTGTCAGTAAAAATCCCCAGGATGTTCCTGACTTGCAGGCCTACCGGAATGACCTCTGCTTTAAGATAGTCTGTAAGCATCAAGATCATAAGTTGCAACCGGACCTGTTTTTTCTTAAAATTTTCAAGCTGCTCTGGAAGGGTGGAATTAGTGAGAGTGGGGGCATCTGGAGTGTCTGATAGAAGAGAAGAACCTGAGCATATTTTCCTTATATAATCGTCTGAATAAAGTGGGGCATGTGCTGACATGCTGAGGTTGTGAGTGGAGGGGGATTGTGGGGTTTGGGGAAAGACGTGCTAGGAAGGTCCACCCCGTAGGGGAGTTGGTAAGTGTAAGGCCCTTGCAATCCGGCGATTGCGCTACAGTTTTTTATAAACAAACAAGGGGACCTGATGAGTAACTAAGGACCCCGGGTATCAATTATTTTCGCAAACAATGGTCCTTAGAGTGAGGATATACAGGACAAATGAGATATAGACCTAAATGGGTCCTATATATATTCAATGTCCAGCCGGACAAATAATTTTAATGTGACAATGTATTAGGAATGCAAATGATATACGAAAAACAATACAGCGGGACGCAATCCTGCACCCGATACAGAGGACAAGGAGCAAAAAGAAAAAACAATAACAATTAAACAAAACAAGTTACATGCAAAACTGGAGCTATGGTAGCTTGTACTAATCATACAATAAAGCAAGCTAACTCAAATAGTAACCACATAAATTATACACATTGAACCATAGTGGTACTATTTTGAATTGTCGACGACGTTTCGATCCCAAGCTCATTATTAGAGGGATCTTCATCAGGACTAAACAATTAAGATTGCCTGGTGTATACCAAAATGCCTGTTGGGATAAAAACAGGGAAACAAACAACAGGGACCTGTTAGAAATTCAGGAAAGAAACAGGGTTTTCCAACATGTCAACAACTGGTTTAAAGTGGCAATACACAACACAGATCAGATGAATTACAGCGAGTGAGTTTAACGTGGCAACACATAAAATAAATAACTTTCGGCGAGTGGGGAGAGAAAAAGGAGGGGGTGATGAACTTCCCGTGCTAAGTCACGTGCATAGTATCTATGTGAGAACTGAGAACCTGTATCACAAGGTGCTTGTACTCGGGACTAGATGTGTGTCCAAAGGTAGCTATGAACGGGATAAAGTGCTTTAAGATTAAATTATGAACGGGGGAGTTGGTAGGTTAAGGACGGTAAAGAAGAGCTGAAAGGCACAGAGAGATATATTTACATGCAGTGCCTGATGACTAAATCACAATTAGCGTTCCAGATGGAAACGTGAAGAGCAGAAATGTAAACCCTTACGCAAAACTGCCATCTCATGTTTGTCAAGGCTTTTATTGGACAAATTAACAATTTTAGATCATTTTCATTAATCACATCATTTGGCCACATTGGATGGCAAAAATCAGAATTGTTCATTCTTTGGACCGTGATGCTGCATTCCTCCTTCCCTCTTTTGGAACCTCCCTTTTCTCCTCCTGCGGCCCTTCCTGGTTTTGGTTGGTACCTTTTTTGTTGTAATCTGCTGCTGATATATAATTGCAAGCTCCTTCTGAAAAGAAGAAGCCCCTTCCCCCTAAGGGACCTCATGTGCAGTGTTGGACTCTAGACTTTCAACCGAGGAAGAGGTAATACTACTTATAGATCGAGTATCCTCACCCTCATCTCTCTCATCTCTGGTACTCTTCTTCTCTACTCCCCCTTGTATATTATCAAACTTTTTGGCAATAGTATACACGCATCCATCACGATAATCCTTACTGTCTCGCTTTATTTCCTTCAGCTTTTTATCTTTAAGATATAGCTGGTGATCCTCCATAACTTCTTTCAAAATGGCAAAGTTTTTTCTATGAGATCTTTTTGTTCTAAATCATTGATCTCCTTCTCTACAGCCTCTATATTTTCTTGAAGCTTTTCCCCTTTCTCCCTGGCATGTCTAATCAGTATTTGCATCATAATTACTTTTTTTTTTTTAACTTTTTTTATTGAATAGAGCAACAGGTGAGCCAAAGGTACAAAACATGATATACTTTAGAATTCAATATTCACAAATTTCCAATAAATTTCTCAAATAACAAACAAGAGATAAAAAGTTAAAAAGTTAAAAACGATATGCAAAGATAAAAGGAAGGTTCATCGAGATAGAAAAAGTCAGCCTACTACAGCGTTAAAATTTTTCCCAGGACATTGAGTGCAAAATATGCAATTTATAAGGTGCATCAGCAAAAACGTGCAAAACTGCAATAAAGTGCAAGTGCAAAAGTGCCAAAAGTACAAAAAAGTACTATCTTAAAAAGTGCAAAGTGCAATCTGATATAGGAAAAGGTGCTAGTAAATGTAAATGTCCTGGAAATCAGATAGAAGGCTATAAAAGAAGAATCATCTCCTCACAATTTTCTTCACGAATCATCCTCCCTTAATTACTTCTAGAGTCTCAAAATATTTCCAGTTCCTCTCAAATCTCCCAACAGCTCCCACTCTACCCGCATAAGCCTTTTCAAAATAACATGTTCTCCTCATTTTGTTGAACCATTTTAAGTGTGATGGGATCTCGCTGGACTTCCAGTTTTGAAGAATTAAGGAACGAGCAACTGTGCAAGAAATAAATATAAATACCTCTTCTGCTTTATTAAACCTGCTCCTATCTTTGCATATACCAAACAGGGCTACTTCTGCTGTTGGTAGAAGAGATTTCCCAATAGCCTGTTCGATATCGGCAAATATTCCCTTCCAGAAAGTTTCTAACTGGTGGCAAGAAAAAAAAATGTGATGCCATCCTCCCTGGCTACTAGCCATACATCTGAAGCATTTATTCTCAGCTCCGGGAAACATCTTTTCCAAAGCCTCCGGTGTATAATATGCTAACCAACGAGACAGAAAGCACATCCTTTTGTAGTTGGCAGCTCGCAATGATCTATTCCCCGACTAACAGATGACCTCCCAATCCTTTGTGGAAAAGTTACATTGTGTAGCGAGATTTATTTTCTCAAGATGACTGTCTACTAAAACATTTTGATTTGAGCAATGAAGCATTTTATACCAGTATCCGATACCTTCACTCATTCCATCATACAGGGCTGTTAGAATGATATTAGGGGGATTAAACAGGCCACTTATCTCTTTTCTAATAAAATGAAAGATCTGCATATATTCAAAAAAAGTCGGGTGTAATGAACCATTTATTCTAGCGGCTACCTCCTGCCAGCTACTTACCCTGTTTTGGATTACAAAATGTCTTAGCTCTCGGAAGCCACCAAGTTCCCAAGATTTAATACGATTCAGGCTTAGTGGGAGGCCTATTTTAATACATTCTTTTAAGCTTAGATAATGAGAACTAATGAGTACCATATTTTCTGAAAAGGAGCGACATTTTTGAGGCATATTCTCTTAATGTTTTATATCTTGACCTCTTTGGGAGCTTTGCGATTTTTAAAAAAACTGGAATTTGGGAGCCTACCTCTTGTAGCATTCTTGTAAGAGAAAAATAATCTCTTGTTTGATTATTCCTCAATAATCCTGCCACTATATCGAAAAATGTGGCTTCATAGTAGGTCCTTAAATGGGGTAGGGCTAAGCCTCCTTGTTCAGCTGGAAGTTGTAATACTGGAAGTTTAACTCTTGAAGCTTTGTTACCCCATATAAAGCCTCTCAGCATTGTTTCGAGTTCTTTAAAAAATGTTAAATTAATTTTAATGGGCACGTTACTGAACAAAAAGATAAGCAAAGGCAACACCGACATCTTGATCAATGAGACCCTACCTATAATTGATAATGGAAGAAGAAGCCAGTGATCTAAAAGGTTCTGAATTTTGTTCTTCATCCTGATATAATTCATAGAATAGAGCATATCATATTCGGTGGTGACATATATGCCCAGATATCTTATTGGGTCGCTTCTTACAGCTTGGGCCTGCAGATCATCGGGGAGAAAATGAGGATCAGTGTTTAATGCAAGGACCTCAGTTTTTTTGGGATTTACTTTATAACCCCCTATCTTTTCATAATTATTGAACTCTCTCATCAAATTTTCAATATTTTCTTTTATGGGTGATAGATATAAAATAATATCGTCGGCAAACAGCTTCAATTTAGACATACCGACTAAAGGGGAATGAATAGCCACGTTGTCCCTAATCTTAATTACTAAAGGTTTGATAAAGAAAGTAAAAAGCAGCGAAACAACGGGCAGCCCTGCCTTGTGCCCCTGTTTACCTTGATCTTACCAGCCTGTTTCATATTGATTATTACTTGGGCCAATGCTCCCTCGTAGATGTTATAAAGCATCTTAATAATTGAGGCTGGGAAACCAAATTGACCGAGAGAGTAAAATAATGCAGCCCAATTCACTAAGTCAAACGCTTTTTCCGCGTCCATCATCAATATACAGGCTGGGGTCAAATTAATATTAAAGTAGTCCAATGCCTGGATTAGGAACTCGGTGTTTGCTGCCATATAACGACCTGCAATAAACCCAGACTGGTCCTGATGAATGACCTCCTGGGCAGCAAAGACAAATCTCTCAGCCCATATTTTCATAAGGATTTTGTAATCCGAATTTAGTAGGCTAATCGGCCTGCATGAATTAACATCATACTGATTTTTATCTTTTTTAAGAAAACATATAATTGTAGATTCCTTAAACTCAGCAGGGACGTACCCGCCTAGCCTAACATGATCATATAACTTTTTCAAGGGAGTTGCTAATTCTCTAAAAAAGACCTTATAAAATTCTATTGGGAATCCGTGCTGACCGGAAGCTTTTCCCCCTGAGGTTGCCTTTATAGAGTTTTGTATTTCAGGGGTATTTATTTCCAAACTAATTTGATTTACCCGACTTTCGGAAACTATGGTGATTTGTATGTCTGCAAAATAGTCCTGGATCATTACATCCTCTACCTGATACTCCGTTGAGTAATTTTTTTCAAAATGATCCAGGAAGATTTTTGAGATCTTGTCTCTATCTATTTGCATCATAATTACTGATGCATTTTCTAAATTACCCTCCCAATCCTTCAAGAGGTGCGCACTTAGATCCTGGAAGGTAGGGAAGATCAATATTCTTAAACCTCTTGGAACTTTTTTGTTTTCCAAATACTGTTGAAGCATCACCCCGTCCCACCACTGGGAGAGCTCTTGTTTTCTCAAACACTCAAGTCTAAGGAATGATGTTTTAAGGCTTGTACTAGTTGAAGTATCCTGTTGTGATTTATTTGTACCAAATAGGTTAAGGGCCTGTGGAAGAGCTGGAAGGGCTGGACCTACTCTCAATTGCACTCAGGGCAAAGAAGTGGATTTCTTGTTAAATGACCTTTGAAGTGGCTACAGAGACGTAACAAGCTCCAAGAGGCCTTTCCTGGAGGAGTCCGGCGAGCCAGCAGCAACTGGACCCTGCTGTTGGCCGCTGTCTGACATCCTGAGATTATTAGTGCATTTGCATATGTGCCTTTGGGTCTTAGAGGTGTACTGCTATGTCTGTTGGCGGGCCAGCTTTAGAACTGGTGGCGCCAGTGGTAACAATGTTTGCAGGCACCCCCAATGACCAACTCTGCCTTGGATTCCCTCATTACCACTCTTTAACAGTGTCCCTCAAGTCTGCATACCACTCTCTTTTTCGATTAATTTAATTTGGGGTTTTTTAGCGCCATTTACACTAGTGGAGGGTGTCAGAACACCTTACATCACAGACACTTAACAGAGAGATAATCATAACTGTGTAAATCAGTGTATAGGAAATGTAACATAAGACAAAGAACTACTAGTTCTAGGAGTTGCATGTCATCCATATGAGTAGTTAGTATAGTTTGAGTGCTTGGTCTGGAGAAGCATAGATTGATTTCTACTCAAATGAACCCTTTTTGCAACAATGGGATTAAGAAAACTGAGGAAAACATCATAACGCAATCTATAGCTTGCAGTTTGCATGCATCTCTTTGACACTTAATAGCTCACTGTTCTATATTTTAATGCACCTTGTGATCTCCATGCAACACTACACAGCTGTGCTCTCGCAACTACAATGGGGTGGTAAAGTTTAGTACAATGACAAATGTAATACAATAAATAGAAGCAGATTCTTTGGTGTTTCTCTTGTCCCAGCAAGATGAAGTTTTAATGTATCCAGACTTGAAGAACAGTCACAGTAAGCCGACACGTGTTTCGTCATGTACAGATGAGTCAACACGACTCTTCAGGGCTGGTGATACAAAATTAACGTATGCATATTCAGTCGTACGTCTTATCACTTAAACATACTGCATTTGGTGACAAGGGTGCATCACACATGCAGTTGTGGCGTGCGTTTTCTTTCACACGTTGTGGGTGTGATTAGTGATGACGTAAATCATAATTGGTGTGTACCTCTGTGAGGATGTGAGTGGTTATCCTCGAGTGGTGGTGCACTGGAAGTGATGTGAAGTGATGGTTCCATATTGTGTATGTGACAAGTGTTATCTCGTACACGGTGATCCTGCACTGTGAAGATTGCAGACGTAAGTGACCTAACATGCAAGTGTGAGCTGTTTCAAGTGCAGCTTGTGTTCGAAAAATGATGGTGATAAGTTCACAGGAGGGTGTGCGAGCGAAGTGGGCGGTTTAGAATATTAGTTATGTCTAAAGTGAGGTAAAGGAAATTCCTCTCTCCCTTTAAGGTAGAATCATTACCTTTTAACTCAACTCCGAGCAAGTGAGTTGAGAATAGTCTGGTATTCATAGAGGTATTCTATATGGATAAATTAGAGAGAGGGAAGAGAGAAGATAAAAGGACTCATGAGGAAGGCATAAAAAAGGGGATATGTCCGAAGACAACTATGTTGCCTGTAGAGAATGGAAAATTAAAGACAAAATAGTGAAATTAATTCTTACCACTGAGTGTATATGTACATGTATACTGGTCAGTAGGACTGGTATATCCAGTGGGTAAAGCGCAAGAAAATAATCTTGCTGCTATGTTCCGTCCAATAAGGTGAGTCAAGTTTATCAGAGTTTTGCACTGTAAAAGAACACAGAGTACAAATGCCATCAGGCTAGCGATGAAGTGTAGCGCATCATTTTCACTCTCATTTTTAGGGCGAAATTTACAGGATATAGAGGTTAAAATCGACATGTACCTTAATACGGGTGTGTATAAGGCAGTACCCGGGAGGGGATCCATCTGCTGAGGCACTTTAGAAAAACGGGTACGTTTTCTCCAGACGCGGTGTGCTGTGGAGGGAACACATAAGTATATGCGCATATATTAGCAGTACCATCAAATCACGTAAAGGTTGTGATATTAAAGTAAAAGAGAAAGGTAAATGGGTAAACACGGTCATTGCCGGTTTGGTTGTCAGAGGCGGTTGAGCCCCGGTTATGTGACTTTTTGGGGCAGATACGAGGAGTTAACGTCACACTCGTAAAGTCCAATGGAAAGGAAAAAGTGAAAATGGATGAGCTCACTTTTAGCCGATATATATAAAAGGCGGTTTTGTTTAGAAGGCGGTTAAGCCCAGGTCGTGTATAATTCACAGACCCACAGAGAAGGGTATTAAGTGAAACGTGGGGAGCACAATCAGGGCTCTTAAAATAAGAATTGCAGAACATATGAGAGCCATCCAAAAGAGAGATCCCAGATACCCAGTAGCCTTACACATAGCTGAATGTCAACCATTGGAGGATGACATCAAAGTGCGTGTCTTTGGGATTGATATGATCCCCCTCAATATCAGAGGGGGCAACCGAGAATTGACACTCAGACGTAGAGAGGCAACATGGATCATGCGCTTACAAAGCGTGGAACATGGGCTGAACTACGATCCTGAGCTTCAATACTTCCTGGGGGATTAGAATTCACCCCCTTGGGATCCACGAATTGAGACACTGACTCTGCAACCCTAATAAGAACTATTCATCAATTAACGTCACCATATGTTAACAATCTACTGCTAACCATGCCTTTTGAATGAAGATTTACCCCAGTTGGAATATTAGTCATATACATACCCGATGACATATTGTATTGTGTTACATGTTACGTGTTTAAGGACACACTGTATTGTTTTATATGTTACATGTCTAATGTTCTCCTACTTATGATAAGCTACATCAATTGCTGTATATTATAAAAGGAAATACTATTGAAAATGAAATGAACAAAGTCACAGATATATGGGGTGAAACGGCACTCTCACCGCCCATTAGATGTCTAAAACTCTATTCTTTTCTATTTCCACCACAATAACGATGGGCACCGGGTCACTCCAGCGGCTGGTAACCACATTAGCTTCTTGAATAAGTCAACACTGTGGTCTCTATAATGTGGCTTTAATTTAACCACCATTGAGGCGAAGATATTTTCCATAATCTGCTACGATACGTGTCCATATCTTCTATCATTAGGCATGACATTTCGGTACACTACCATGTGTCCGACACTCACACGAATACTCGAGTACTAAGTTATTTCCCTATCGACTCCCCTCTTACAGATGGCGGCGCCGTTTTGGCAGTACGTTATTGACGTCTTCTATGCTAGAACTCATCAAATAGTCACCTCCCTTCCGGTCACGTGTCCGTTCACGAAAGACGGCGACCGGGAAACAACGGAGGAGGGATACCGCACTATCGGTAAGTTGCTACACTCTCCCCACGTTTCACTTAATCCCCTTCTCTGTGGGTCTGTGAATTATACACGACCTGGGCTTAACCGCCTTCTAAACAAAACCGCCTTTTATATATACCGGCTAAAAGTGAGCTCATCCATTTTCACTTTTTCCTTTCCATTGGACTTTACGAGTGTGACGTTAACTCCTCGTATCTGCCCCAAAAAGTCACATAACCGGGGCTCAACCGCCTCTGACAACCAAACCGGCAATGACTGTGTTTACCCATTTACCTTTCTCTTTTACTTTAATATCACAACCTTTACGTGATTTGATGGTACTGCTAATACAGGCGCATATACTTATGTGTTCCCTCCACAGCACACCGCGTCTGGAGAAAACGTACCCGTTTTTCTAAAGTGCCTCAGCAGATGGATCCCCTCCCGGTTACTGCCTTATACACACCCGTATTAAGGTACATGTCGATTTTAACCTCTATATCCTGTAAATTTCGCCCTAAAAATGAGAGTGAAAATGATGCGCTACACTTCATCGCTAGCCTGATGGCATTTGTACTCTATGTTTTATTTTACAGTGCAAAACTCTGATAAACTTGACTCACCTTATTGGACGGAACATAGCAGCAAGATTATTTTCTTGCGCTTTACCCACTGGATATACCAGTCCTACTGACCAGTATACATGTACATATACACTCAGTGGTAAGAATTAATTTCACTATTTTGTCTTTAATTTTCCATTCTCTACAGGCAACATAGTTGTCTTCGGACATTTCCCCTTTTTTATGCCTTCCTCATGAGTCCTTTTATCTTCTCTCTTCCCTCTCTCTAATTTATCCATATAGAATACCTCTATGAATACCAGACTATTCTCAACTCACTTGCTCGGAGTTGAGTTAAAAGGTAATGATTCTACCTTAAAGGGAGAGAGTAATTTCCTTTACCTCACTTTAGACATAACTAATATTCTAAACCGCCCACTTTGCTCGCACACCCTCCTGTGAACTTATCACCATCATTTTTCGAACACAAGCTGCACTTGAAACAGCTCACACTTGCATGTTAGGTCACTTACGTCTGCAATCTTCACAGTGCAGGATCACCGTGTACGAGATAACACTTGTCACATACACAATATGGAACCATCACTTTACATCACTTCCAGTGCACCATCACTCGAGGATAACCACTCACATCCTCACAGTGGTACACACCAATTATGATTTACGTCATCACTAATCACACCCACAACGTGTGAAAGAAAACGCACGCCACAACTGCATGTGTGATGCACCCTTGTCACCAAATGCAGTATGTTTAAGTGATAAGACGTACAACTGAATATGCATACGTTAATTTTGTATCACCAGCCCTGAAGAGTCGTGTTGACTCATCTGTACACAACGAAACACGTGTCGGCTTACTGTGACTGTTCTTCAAGTTTGGATACATTAAAACTTCATCTTGCTGGGACAAGAGAAACACCAAAGAATCTGCTTCTATTTATTGTATTACATTTGTCATTGTACTAAACTTTACCACCCCATTGTAGTTGCGAGAGCACAGCTGTGTATTGTTGTTAAGTCCTTGACTTTTTAGACGGTTAAGGGTGTTTTCCGCCTGCTCTTCACGCACTACTCTTCGACTACTTACACCACACACTGTAACCTATCAATTGAGGCAGAGCGCCCTTAGTATCTGAATTCTCTCAAAAACCCCCATCGCAGATTTCATTGTTGTGTCAGATTGGGTGCCTCCACGTTACCATTTACACTTCCTTTTACACATATTTTTCATACTTGTCCAGTACACCATGGACATAGAGAAAGCAGCGGCAGATCTCTTTGAGAATCTGGCCAAAGGCATGCCTACACACCAGGCATCGGCCACTGCGGGTCCTGCACGTACAGAAGGTTTAAGAGATAAGTTCATCAAACTTGAGAAACTCAAAAAACAGGAGAACTCCCGTTGGTGGGATGGAGCAACCCTGAAACACTACCTGAGACTCAAACTAGTTCCTAGAGGACTACGGTCCCACATTTTCCCAACCTACGACGATCTAGACCTAGATCTCATGACTAAATGGGAAGATTCGCTGAACCAGAATTCCATTACACTTATGGATATTCTCATTGAGAGTGCTGACCGTAAAACCACAAAATTAAATTTAGAAATCTCCACTGTAGAACAGGAGATTAAGGATTTAAACAAACCTGAAGCCACAGTCAAGAACTACACTATACTTGATGAGATTCTTCTCAAACACCAAGCCGAAATCAAGAATAGAAAAGCACGTCAGATCAAGAGAGATGAGGCAGACTATAAGAATGGCAGAATTTACACTTTCGATCGGAAATATGATTCTCTGATTCCTAAGCCCAAAGTAAGCTCACAGACAGGTAGATCTACCACCACCAGTTCTGTCAATTCCAGCACCACCTCACTGAGCTCTACCGGACTCAGCGATATTGAGAATGAAATTCTAGCCAACACAGAAGCCCATAGCTCAACCTTTTTTTTTAGAAATGGAACGAGTCAGAAAAGGCAACAGGACACAGCCACCAAGGGTCGCTGTAGACCCAAACCCCATAGGGGCAAACGTAGGAACAAGCGAAGATTATCGCAGGAAACTGAGATCAGGAACACAGAGGAACTAACCACACCAGTTGACACAGTACAAGTTATCAACCTTTCCTCATATCCTCTGACACCAGACATGATCTCCCTACTTAGTAGAGGCCTAAACTTCAATCCATATGCAACTGGTGACATGTGCCAAACTAAGATTGATATTTTCAAGTTTATACGTAATCTCAAACTTAAAAAACATTTTGCTGGATAACAGGACACTCAGAGACAATCTAGACACATTCCGAATGTTTTTGATGATGTTTCTTTGACTATTAAAGATGTGCAATCTACACACCTGCTTCTTTCTTTAACAGACAGGGAAGATAGTCCCCTTGAAATGGAAAGATTACTTGAGGAGCTTGACGTTGAAACTGACTACAGTATGGCGAGTGGTTTAAAAAGTAAATCCAAATGGACCCCCACGTTATCAGGGGGTAATGTGATTGACAACTTTCATAGACATGTACTTGAAGATTTAAATAGAACTAACACCAAAAACTTGAACACCAAGTTTAAATACAAAGACAATCTGACCAAAGGGGAACGGCTAGCATACTCTACCTTAAGCAACAACCCCAACATCATCATCAGGGAGGCAGACAAAGGGGGCAATGTGGTGGTCATGGATCTGGCTGACTACAACAACGAGATCCATGGCCAACTCAATGATGACTCATGTTATGAGTTACTCACTCATAACCCCATAGGTCCTCTAACACTTCTACTCACTGGACTTCTACTTAACTGGAAACAATCTGGTCTTCTGGATGATAATGAGTACCTTTACCTCAAAGTCTTCAGACCCACGTATCCTTGGCTGTACACCCTGCCGAAAGTCCATAAGAACTTACCGTTTCCTCCTGGCAGACCGATAGTATCGGGAATTGGGGGGCCCACCGAAAGAATTGCAGAATATGTGGATCTTTTCCTGGGACCTCTAGTTAAGAACCTACCATCTTATATACAGGACTCCAAACACATATTGAGCATCATGTCAGACATGGAGTGGCAACGAGACACCATACTAGTAACCATGGATGTGGTGTCTTTATACACTAGTATTAATCCTGAATTGGGCATATCAGCCATTACCAAACTATTATCTAACAGACCGGCCTCACTTTGGGCACATACCAACATGCTACTACAAATGATGACTATCATTCTAGAGAAAAACTTCTTTATCTTTGATCGCAAGTGGTATCGACAGAAAAAGGGAGTAGCCATGGGCTCCAAGTTTTCACCCTCCTTTGCCAATCTCTTCATGGGGGCTGGCTTTGGAGGCTGACTTGATTTGGGGCACCAAAGGAATGAAATATGTCGACTCCATAGTCTTTTGGGGACGATATATCGACGATTGTTTTCTTTTATGGTCAGGTTCTGAAGAACTACTTTTTTTCCTTCTTTGAACATCTTAACAATAATACGTCGGAGATCAGCTTTACCATGCGACATAGCCTCACGAATATGGAGTTTCTAGACCTTGAATTTTATGTGAAGGACAACCTACTACACTCCAAATTGTTCAGGAAACCCACCTCCTGTAACTCTATACTCCACGCTTCTAGTTTCCACCCCGAGCACCAGTTACGATCCATCCCTTATGGATAATTTCTAAGAGCCAAACGTAACTGTAGCGAATCCACCGAATTTGAAAACTGCATATCCAATATGAAAGACAGATTTCGAAAGAGAGGATACTCTAATGCATCCCTCAAGAAAGCAGAACTAAAGACCAGAACCATCCCGAGACCAGATTGTTTAAAGACACGCACGGAGACAGAATCCTCCGACCAACACATTAGACTAATAACAGAATTTAACGCACTCAACAACACCACTAGGAAAAGTTTCAACAAACATTGGAAACTCTTAACAGGAGATCCTGTACTTAGAGAATTTCTTCCAGACAGACCCTCTATCACATACAGAAAAGGCTTCACTCTGAAAAACCAACTGAGCCCTACAGTTCCCCCTAACACTACAGCTCGTGACTGGTTAACCACACGAAGCCTGGGATTCCACAAATGTGGTTTTTGTTCCATGTGTATTTGGGGCAAACATGGCACCAAAACATTCAAGGGTCCGGAAGGTACAATTTATAAAATCAAACACAACATCACTTGCCTAACGAAATTCGTTGTTTACATAATCGAATGCCAATGCGGCAAGATCTATGTAGGCAGCACAATCAGGGCTCTTAAAGAAAGAATTGCAGAACATATGAGAGCCATCCAAAAGAGAGATCTCAGATACCCAGTAGCCTTACACATAGCTGAATGTCAACCATTGGAGGATGACATCAAAGTGCGTGTCTTTGGGATTGATATGATCCCCCTCAATTTCAGAGGGGGCAACCGAGAATTGACACTCAGACGTAGAGAGGCAACATGGATCATGCGCTTACAAAGCGTGGAACATGGGCTGAACTACGATCCTGAGCTTCAATACTTCCTGGGGGATTAGAATTCACCCCCTTGGGATCCACGAATTGAGACACTGACTCTGCAACCCTAATAAGAACTATTCATCAATTAACGTCACCATATGTTAACAATCTACTGCTAACCATGCCTTTTGAATGAAGATTTAGCCCAGTTGGTATATTAGTCATATACATACCCAATGACATATTGTATTGTGTTACATGTTACGTGTTTAAGGACACACTGTATTGTTTTATATGTTACATGTCTAATGTTCTCCTACTTATGATAAGCTACATCAATTGCTGTATATTATAAAAGGAAATACTATTGACAATGAAATGAACAAAGTCACAGATATATGGGGTGAAACGGCACTCTCACCGCCCATTAGATGTCTAAAACTCTATTCTTTTCTATTTCCACCACAATAACGATGGGCACCGGGTCACTCCAGCGGCTGGTAACCACATTAGCTTCTTGAATAAGTCAACACTGTGGTCTCTATAATGTGGCTTTAATTTAACCACCATTGAGGCTAAGATATTTTCCATAATCTGCTACGATACGTGTCCATATCTTCTATCATTAGGCATGACATTTCGGTACACTACCATGTGTCCGACACTCACACGAATACTCGAGTACTAAGTTATTTCCCTATCGACTCCCCTCTTAAAGATGGCGGCGACGTTTTTGCAGTACGTTTTTGACGTCTTCTATGCTAGAACTCATCAAATAGCCACCTCCCTTCCGGTCACGTGTCCGTTCACGAAAGACGGCGACCGGGAAACAACGGAGGAGGGATACCGCACTATCGGTAAGTTGCTACACTCTCCCCATGTTTCACTTAATCCCCTTCTCTGTGGGTCTGTGAATAATACACGATCTGGGCTTAACCGCCTTCTAAACAAAACCGCCTTTAATATATACCGGCTAAAAGTGAGCTCATCCATTTTCACTTTTTCCTTTCCATTGGACTTTACAAGTGTGACGTTAACTCCTCGTATCTACCCCAAAAAGTCACATAACCGGGGCTCAACCGCCTCTGACAACCAAACCGGCAATGACCGTGTTTACCCATTTACCTTTCTCTTTTACTTTAATATCACAACCTTTACGTGATTTGATGGTACTGCTAATACATGCGCATATACTTATGTGTTCCCTCCACAGCACACCGCGTCTGGAGAAAACGTACCCGTTTTTCTAAAGTGCCTCAGCAGATGGATCCCCTCCCGGTTACTGCCTTATACACACCCGTATTAAGGTACATGTCGATTTTAACCTCTATATCCTGTAAATTTCGCCCTAAAAACGAGAGTGAAAATGATGCGCTACACTTCATCGCTAGCCTGATGGCATTTGTACTCTATGTTTTCTTTTACAGTGCAAAACTCTGATAAACTAGACTCAACTTATTGGACGGAACATAGCAGCAAGATTATTTTCTTGCGCTTTACCCACTGGATATACCAGTCCTACTGACCAGTATACATGTACATATACACTCAGTGGTAAGAATTAATTTCACTATTTTGTCTTTAATTTTCCATTCTCTACAGGCAACATAGTTGTCTTCGGACATTCCCCCTTTTTTATGCCTTCCTCATGAGTCCTTTTATCTTCTCTCTTCCCTCTCTCTAATTTATCCATATAGAATACCTCTATGAATACCAGACTATTCTCAACTCACTTGCTCGGAGTTGAGTTAAAAGGTAATGATTCTACCTTAAAGGGAGAGAGGAATTTCCTTTACCTCACTTTAGACATAACTAATATTCTAAACCGCCCACTTCGCTCGCACACCCTCCTGTGAACTTATCACCATCATTTTTCGAACACAAGCTGCACTTGAAACAGCTCACACTTGCATGTTAGGTCACTTACGTCTGCAATCTTCACAGTGCAGGATCACCGTGTACGAGATAACACTTGTCACATACACAATATGGAACCATCACTTCCAGTGCACCACCACTCGAGGATAACCACTCACATCCTCACAGTGGTACACACCAATTATGATTTACGTCATCACTAATCACACCCACAACGTGTGAAAGAAAACGCACGCCACAACTGCATGTGTGATGCACCCTTGTCACCAAATGCAGTATGTTTAAGTGATAAGACGTACAACTGAATATGCCTACGTTAATTTTGTATCACCAGCCCTGAAGAGTCGTGTTGACTCATCTGTACACGACGAAACACGTGTCGGCTTACTGTGACTGTTCTTCAAGTCTGGATACATTAAAACTTCATCTTGCTGGGGCAAGAGAAACACCAAAGAATCTGCTTCTATTTATTGTATTACATTTGTCATTGTACTAAACTTTACCACCCCATTGTAGTTGCGAGAGCACAGCTGTGTATTATTGTTAAGTCCTTGACTTTTTAGACGGTTAAGGGTGTTTTCCGTCTGCTCTTCACGCACTACTCTTCGACTACTTACACCACACACTGTAACGTATCAATTGAGGCAGAGCGCCCTTAGTATCTGAATTCTCTCAAAAACCCCCATCACAGATTTCATCTCCATGCAACACGTTCTTTGTATCAGGAATATGAACCCTCTGCGCTACCTTACGATGAGTCAAAACTTCCATTAGACAAAATGTGATCTCCCTCCAGGAAAAACATTAATCAAGGGAGTTATCTTGACATATTTATTGTTGACTGAAAATTGCTGGAGACCAGGAATGTGGCAGCAGATGCTTTCAAAACTGTAATACCCTTGCATAAATGGTGTCCCCACCCAAAGTCAGCACCCGGCGCTGTGGCACCGATCGCACTATTCCTAGAGCTGCCCTGACTTTTGGGGCACCAGAAAAAAGTTTAGAAACTTCTGAAAGCCTTTTCTCCAAAGGGGCCCACCAGAAGAAAGTATCCAACCTGCAGTTCCACATCATCAGATTGGAGTTTAGTTTTGTCCTGCTCAAAGATACATGCACCTCTGGAAAATTGACTAAGTCCTGTTCTGAAGTGGGACTGGATGATGATTTTTCTTCAAAAAAAGTGACAATACCTTTCTGAGTTTATGACCTAGAATAATTTTCTGATTTGTTACTGAGAAACGTTTTGGAACTTTCCGATTTCCAGAATTTCACTGGGAATAATCCACCTGTGTATCATACCTAGGCCCCATCGAAAAGGGCCTGGAAATTGTACCTAACCTTCATCCCTGTGGACAGCAACCATTGACATACATTGAATGCTTTATTTTTCTATGGAATTTTTCACTTAACATTTTTTTTAAATTAGATATTCAGTTCCCTATACTGAATTTTGTTCTTTTGGTGTCATTCTGCGTATTACATTTTTATAAATTGGTTATCAAGAGGAGACTTGATTACAGGGTTGGTAGAGAATTTATTTGTCTAAGAGGCCACAAATGAGTGCAGAGGCAAACAGTTTTATTTCCTTTAGCCCAAGATTTGATACTAAACAGAACGATTGAAAAGGAGCATACAGTATATCATAAATATAGCTCAATTAAGAGCATTCAGAGAGTTCCCAGAAGAAAAATGCAACAGCAGACAGTGTCCATAAACAAAATCCGTATTGAAATCCTTGGGAAACTGTTCAAATCCTCCTTTATTGAAGTTTTTTCAGGTCAAATACAGTTTCACATCAGCCCAGCCAACACATTTCGTACCTTAGGACTTTATCAGGGCTATGAGATTACAAACATATATATATATATATATAACATGTCCCGTATATAAACACACATTGTTAGTTACAAATTCATCTATATACAAAGTATTCATACATATTATATCAAGTTTCAAATACTAGAAAACACGCTACACAAGACTCCCTACCTATATACATCTTAAAAAAGACACTTATTTGTATGTATTCTTGCTATATTGACACACTTATATAGATGTAATATCCATATTTGTATGTTTATTCTTAGTGCCCTGGCCTTCTAATTGCTCAGTACTATTTACAATCCAAAGTCCTTAACGTGAAATTTATAAAACAGAAAAAAAAACTCACTTGGAAGCTTCATAAATCCCTTATTTCTTCTATTGTACAATGTCATCCAAGTACCTACATCTGGAAAGGTTCAAGCTTGGGTGAAGGTTGGTGTAGTAACCCCTATTCTATCTTCAATTGTATGAAGAGTATCATTGAGTCATGTACACTTACTTCCTATTTAATAGATCAGATCTCCCTAAATTTGTTTGGTCAAGGAATCTCAGATATCATGTATATTCCAGGTGTGCCATCAATACTTCATCAATAACTATGATACAAATTTATTTTAAAAAAGACAAATGTTTTTGTATTTTAATGCTGTTAGTTGAAATAATTCATTATAAAGTCTAGTCAATTATATATGCAACACACTCCTCCTCCCTTCTAAAAAATAATTCATATAAATATTCTTATGACCGTT
Source organism: Lissotriton vulgaris (assembly GCF_964263255.1). Classification (NCBI taxonomy): domain Eukaryota; kingdom Metazoa; phylum Chordata; class Amphibia; order Caudata; family Salamandridae; genus Lissotriton; species Lissotriton vulgaris. Next base: position 28,046 of record NW_028241363.1, on the reverse strand, counting down.
AAGCAACAATTTTAATTTAAGAGTTAATGTTAAGATTACCCTCCTTGACCATTCTAAGACCAATATAAAGTGATCTTTAATTACTTGCTTCATCTCAATGGTATTCAACCGCTGTAAGCATGTTTTCACATTCTATACTATAAACCTGAATGAGAACAGGCCGATTTCTCAGGCCCCAACATATGCAAATGCTGATTCAATAGATCAGACGTGTGAACACAAGAATTTGATATACTCTATTGTATTTAGAAACTTTGTACATTTTAAATGTAATTTGTTTGATTATTAGACTAGCAGTGGGACGAGAAAGATGGCATAGGACATAAGAATGTGCTTTCTGTGCTGTGACGTGTGAACAGGAATATCTAATTTTTTAACATGTGTTAATGGCAAATGTTTGGTATTCTGTACATACTGCAGGGACTCTGGTCCTGCTTCCGGGAGTTATTGGCTTCTTTGGCTCAGGATTGTTCAGTGCTTGGCTTGAGACATTATCAATCATATCTTGAAATAGCCAAGGATATATATTAGCCTTGACATCTGTTAGAACTGGGATTTCTGATTGGCTAAGGCTTGCGCCAAAGTCAGGCAGAAACCACCACTCTAGTCAGGGCAAGAGAGTCACAAGCCCAGATAACCCCTGCTCACCCCCTTGGTAGCTTGGCACGAGCAGTCAGGCTTATCCCGGAGGCAATGTGTAAAGCATTCGCGCACGCACACAGCAACAACATCCCAGGCACACCACAAAAGGAACTCCACACAAGGTTATATAGAAATAACTTTTGTATTCTTAAAACACATCAGATAGTAATCACACAATATACATTGTGCCAACTGGTACGGGCAATATTCACAAGGGATTATTTACACCAGGACAGGGCCACGTGGGCCACTGTCAGAATCAGCACTTAGTAGGACTACCACTTAGAATAACTGTCACACCAAATACCAATTATAGATCACAACAAGTAACCAATGGTAACAGGTAGGTACACTCTACGCAATACTAATAACCTTAGGCCTAGATCACGCATGGACATATACCCTCTCTAGTATAACATACTAGGCAAAGCAAACTTCTAAGCATGAGCACCTTTAGAAGTATAACACAAGCATAAAGGCAAAGCACATTACGCAGCAATCACATTTAGGCCTAAACAGTATAACTACAGTAGGGAATCTCTCACTATTTTAAACACATTAGACTCTCCCCCTAAGCATAACTCACATTTAGGGGCGTGACTCACAGTGAAGTAAACTCTCACTAACATAAACCTACATAGGTAAAATAACCTCATAATCATAGTACCATCACATTGCGCAAAAATCACATTAGGCAATTACCATCATAAACATAGTAAAATCACATTGTGCAAAAATCACATTAGGGCCTTGCGCCCTACCAACATACCATCCCTCTGGCCAACTGGCCATCTCAAGAAGGGGCTCAAATGCCCTGTGTCCAGAATGTCAGGGCGAGCTGCCACGCAGCGCCAGTCAGGGGTGCGCCACCGGCTGCAAACCTAAACCTTGCAGCTGCCCACTAATTTCTGGGCAGCTGGGACAAATCTCAAGGGCCAAAACGCTGCAGCAGGCACTAAGTGCTGCGCAGCTGTGACAGGCCAAGGTAGGGGCGAAGGAGTGCGACTCACTCCTGAGTTCTGGCAGTAGTCACTTGGAGTGTGTGCTTGAAGGAGCAAGTGCCCTCACCCTCCTGAAGGTGGCATGCTCTATCATTGGGCTGGCACTACCCAATGGGCCCCGCGAGAGGGTACTTTACCTGAAATCTTTTTATAAATCACCAAAGAAGGACTGGAGAAGTGAGTGTGTTCCAGTCGGTGAGTGAGAAGATTGGAAAAATGTGACTTAAAATCAACTATAGACCTGGTGGAACTATCGATTTTAATAGGGATCCAGGTATATGATGAATTAAAACAGTGTCAGAAACCACTGAACACAATGATCCAAGTCTTTCAGATACCAAGGATACTATATGGCACATGATCAAGTGGATGAACAATGATCTCAACTACTGGTCTGCATGTTTCATGCCAAAATATGTCATGGTGTGATCAAGTGGCATTTCTTTAGTACCTATGTAGTTGCATAGTTGCATACCTAATCTTCTAAAGCGGGGGGCCTAAAATGTCTTAAAGTGTCCTCACCTCTGTGGATGGTCTGATAATCCAACCAAAACAGAGAGAAAGACTCATGCCACGCAATTGTGTGTATGTTCGCATAAAAACTGTGGCACTCCATGTAGTAGACAAGGTCCCCTTGGTTAACAAGGAAATTACTCACTCAATGAAGGCTTTGTACCGAGTGAGTCATTGGCACTGTCCTTGAATCTCGAATCATGAAGGGATACCCCCTGATATCTTTAGAATGGAACCTGAACACTGGGCCCCTAGTCTCATGCAAACTTTTAATGCTGCGGTTGCGTTGGGGGGGTGCCGCCCATCTTCCTCCATTATTAGCCCCATATTTTAAAAAGGGAGATAGGGATAACCCCTAATGCTACTGACTAATTTCTTTTATCAACAGTTGTGTAATTTTTGAACAGTTTATTCTTAATAAACTATCTATGTGGGCTGAAGAGAATCGTATTCTCTCAGACCTGCAGTACCAATGATCCGTGTCTCAACTAGTACCTTAACGTCTATAAATACTGTCAAATGGACTCAATACATCTGGCCTTTAAGGACCTTTTTGTCCGCATTTGACAGGGTAAACTGAGGCAAGTTGAGGAAAATCCTGTTGACTCAAGGGGTGGACCCTGATACTGTGTATTTTACTGTGTATTTTCCAGTGGGACCTGCAAATGAAATCTGTACTAGTCTGTTACAATAAGGTTTGTAATTGTACAGACCCTTTCAAAATTGCAATGGGGTGCGACAAGGCTGTATCTTGGCCCCTTTGTTTTTTGTTTACCCTTTATACAAATTACCTGGAGCGATCTTTCACCATTATGGGCCGAGATGTTCTGAACGTTGGCAATCGTCAGCTGTCTGTGTTATTGCATACAGATGATGCAATTCTGACTGAAAGAACCACCTCGGGCTACAAAAATCCCTGGATTCTTTTGTGTCATTTATGGATATCCGTCATCCGACAACCAATTACAACCAAAGTAAACTTGTTACCCTACCTCAGTGTGTTTAAAGATGTGACCTAGTCCCCTCGTTTTAAAGGCCAAAAATAAAAATAAAAATCTACTTTTACGAATCAGTTTTTGACTTTGAGGCTAAACTCGGTTAAACATCCGTGATGTCACTTTCGGCAATCTACCAATCAAAAAGCGTTTCCTCCATGGCCTATGAGAGTGATATTTGGGGTTACTGTGATTCCTCCCTTTTGCAGGTTGTAGAAAATAAGTTAATCCAGCGATTAATGAACATTACCCAGTCTACCTCTGTTTATATAATTCAGCTAACTTTGGGGGTGAGTTATTTATCAGATTTCCTGGCTCTGCACCCCAACCCTGCATTGATTACTGCCTGGTTGATTAAAGAGGCAACACTGGATCAAGCTGGAATACGGGATTGGCTCCTCTTTTATACAAATCGGTGCTCATTCCCTGGCTTGCATAAAAAGATAAGATGTTTACACAAATAGACGACCGGGATTTATTCTTAAAACCCGAGAAGATCACTGAACCTGACATGGAATGGAATGCAGCAGTTTTTATATTGAGACGTAAGGCTGATGGGGATGATTAAAAACTGCCCAAACATTGCGTGAGATCACATACATTACTTAAACATGTACCATGCCGAGCCCTATTTGTTTTTATCACCAATCCTAGACATTGTATTCTATTAACAAGTTTTAGGCTGAAAGGTTGGGCAGTGGGAAACGTGCTATCCCTTGTGAGTTTGACCGTATGTCCCACCATGATCTGTTTCATTTTGTCATGTGTTATGGTTTTTAAATTGGTGCATAAAAGGCTTTTATTATCCTACTTTTTAAAAAGTATTTATTTTAATCAAGTGTGCCCTGCCTTGCTGTTTAAACATTTTTTTTACAACTTTTAAACTACGAGTTAACATGTTGCATGCTTTTTATCTACTGTTATGATTATAAGAAGGTCGCTTGATTATTGATTTTAGCTACACCTGCCAACATTTAGCACCTGTTACAACGCATTTTTTACAACGCACTACCACTACAACGCAGGCATTACAACGCATACCATTACAACGCATAGCGCTGGGGGGCGCTCTAGGATAAGAGGTAAGTTTAATTTACTATCCAACACCTTCCCTAGGGTCCACGGGGACTGGAGTTAGAATAGTAAATTATACTTACCACTATCCAGCACCCCAAAGCGCTATGCGTTGTAATGGTATGCGTTGTGAATACCGCGTTGTAATGGTATGCGGAGTAAAAGTATGCGTTGTAACGTCATACATCCGTTGCATGCTTTTTATCTACTGTTATGATTATAAGAAGGTCGCTTGATTATTGATTTTAGCTACACCTGCCAACATTTAGCTGCTTTACAATTCTGGATTCTTTGTGGAGGCAGTACATGTAGTTTCATGTCGGGTATCTATTTGCCTGTGGACAATGGCATTTAAGCCACGCCTTTACTCATGGGGAGTGGCTTCTCTCTGCTTAGGGTATCCGCCGCAAGTTTTATTACTAGGCACCATACGTTTTGATGAATTGTTGTTTTATGCTGATCTTTTGTGGTTTGCTTGTTAAAGCATATTAGATTTTAAGGTACATAAAGTCACTTGTACAAAGGACAATTTGTTCTTTTAGAAACTGTACGAAAATGTTAACTCAACTATTTGTCAGTTTTACGTATAACTTGAGAAAGAGATAAATAAGTAGGACTATACTACCTGGTAATTGGAAATGGAGTCCTCAGAAGAAGAAACATTCATTTATATTTATAGAATGTTGCAACTGGGGTGTCCTGGCACTGTATAAATTGTCGACATGAAACAGCAGACAGGCATTCTAGTTGAACAGCCTTTTTTTCAGAGGTTTAAAAAAAAAGCAGATTATATTGCTTGTAGATACACAATCTTTAAACATAAAATATATTCAATTTCAAATTGCTGGTATTATGTCATTAATCTGATTGATTGTAAAAATATGTGTAGATGGTTGTAAGTGGCTTTCTAAATAAAATGAATATTATTGCATGATCCACTACCAAGCAAAAATGAGTTTGTGGTTTTCTAGGCTACAAAGTAGAGATTGGCATTGAAAATATTTCACCTACCTTTTGTTTTGTTCTCTAAGTTTAAACTGGGCTGGTTTAAGCTAGGTTGAAATGCGTTCTTAGTCAAATGGAATAAATAATGAATACTATAACTACAATTTTGAAGATTGAACAGAGTTCTTTTTATTCATGTATTTCACGGCATCTATACTGTCCTCCGCATGGTCTGTAGAAGGGTAAACCCAGTCTTTAAGAATGGTTTTGATCTTGATACATTAATTATAGACGGAATAACCCTAATGTGTCCAGGTGGTAAGATCATTGCTAAGCATATATTTAATCACCTTTTTAGTATGGGTGGAATCAAGTTAATATTTGACTAATAACCCAACAGAGTTCTGTTCTACGAAACCTTCAATGAATCATTGCTTCATGGTTTCCTGGTTGTTTGATTGGTAAATAATGCAAGGTCTGGCTCCCTTGTAAAGTCCTCTAATGCTCTCTGCCCATGTCCACGCTATACAAAACTGCAAAAGCAAAGCAAGATCAGTGAGGTGAGATGCCATTCTCAAACACCTTTTGACATTGAAAAATTTGAAGCTAAAAATCCACAGTAGATTTAAGCATAGCTGTATGTTGGTTCAAAGTTTCCAATTTATTTAGGCATCACTTTAACATGTATTCAATGTCCAAGGTGCAGTCCAATGCTCCCCAATTGCTAGCCTTCAAATTCATTTTCCTATGTATGACAATAGCATGTTTATTCTGAATAAAACAAATGGAATGTTTTGAAAAAATACAGGGATATCGAGAACATTTTCATAAAAATAAAGTCTCTTGCTTGGTAAAATGTTTATATATACCCTGCTCATGTGCCTTTTTTGCACACAGTACAGTGGAATGGAAACACTCTATTAATAGGGACCTGTGGATGACAAATATTTAATGGGCCACTAGGAAATATGGGTTTCCACTTTCTTCATCATAATGACCGCACAAAGCCACGCTGGAAGGCCACCAGGGTTTGCAGCAATAAAGAACATAAACTATGCAGCACAGTTATCTAACGTATGCAGCAAGAAAAGTTCACTCATGCAGCAGATTTTCTGGCAGTATTATTTTCATCCATTTGGGCTAGAATTTACAGGTGCTACTAACTAGATGTACGAAGCATTTTTGCAGTTTCGTATCATGCCGTTAATCCCAAATTTCGCTTCAGTAACATGTTACTTAATCGCTATTTGTCATTGCAAATACGTGCTGATTCAGTCTTTGTAAGGGTCCAAGATGTGGTTACAAAAAATACACACTTTACCACCAACTCAAGTAGGTGGTAACACATGCGCAAATAGGAAGGGGTCCCCAGGAACCCCTTTTCCCATAGGTGTGTTAAAAAATGTTTTTTTAATATCAGCCAGTAGTCCAATGGACAGCTGCTTCCTCTTAAAGTATAAATTAAACTTTTTTTTATTTTCCTATTTGTGAACAGATCCCATTTTCCTTTAAGGAATCCAGGCTGCATTAAAAAAATAAAACAAGATTGCTTTATTTAAAAGCAATCACAGACATGGTGGTCTGCCTTGGTAGTCTGCTGACCCAGCAGGCCACCATCCTTGTGATGGCAGTGGGTCACAAATTGTGATCTACTTCATTAATATTCATAAGGTAGGTGTATTTGTGACCCGCTACGAATTGTTAATGGGTCCGATATTACTTTTGTACATTGATAAGAGTGATTACCAAAAAATCGCTATTTGATCACTACTCTTACTAATCATTCTTCATACATCTAGCTCTAAAGCATAACTATGCAGTAAATGCCAAAGTCCCAGAATTTCATTATTCCACTGGCCCTGACCATTGTATTACTAACAATATATTTATGATAGGTAAAGAAAATCTAAATATTATAATATTAAATACTGCCACTTTTTAATTGTTCCCTGAAGAGCACAGCTTAAAAAATCTCTACCTTATACAAAATGTGTTTTCCATAAAATTCTACATTTGTAACTTCATAATTCATATCTGATCTACAGCAACTAAATTATTTGGTCCAGGATTTCTATTATTATTTTAATTGAGCATTTCCCAGTTTGAAAACCTAACATTTTCAAGTTAATTACTCCAAAAAAATACATCTCTAATATAAAAATTGCATAAGGGGTTACAAGGCCTAATGATTTAAATCCTCAATGGCAATATTTGCCTATTTGCTCCATTAAACATGACTGAAAAACCATTAAAAGGTAGCAGTTATTGTGTGTTTTGGGTATCACATTCCATAACTGGTAAATCCCAGGGCTTCAAGTTTTGTGTTCACAGAACCATAATTATCCTTGTAAATTCTTTTTTGTCACTGAATATATACATCCCATGATGGTGAAAATAAACGTAGCCCAATCACACTTGTTATTTGCAAAGAGAGTCCTCATAAAACATAATTCACACATTTATCACTAGAGGGCTACAGTGTTATTACCACAACAGAACTTAATTTGAGAAAGCAAACACTAATTAATGTCTCCCAGATTACATTCTAGATTTAATTTATGGAAGAAAACAAATGGGGTCATACTCACTAGATATTGTGATTTTCTTTTGTGTGTGTGTAATTTCCCTGCTAGGATTTAACTTCTTGTGTTCTGGTTCCACATCTTAGTCAATGATTACAGCATATGAAAATCTCATGGCAAAAAACATACATGCAGTTTGCGGAGTTCAGTATGGTATTTGTTATTGTAATTATGGGAGTGCTGGGGGCATCATGGTTTGTCCACGCTCTCCACAATGTTAAAAAAATTGAATATTACGCTCAGCACATATAGTATGTTCACTGGAATAAAAACTGTAAAATTAATGAATTGCTTGTACATAAGCCATTAAAATTGTAACTTGCACACTACATGAAATGTGCATGGTTTCTCCTTTGAGGTGACAGAGGCAATAATGATTGAATGAATGATTATCAGCTACAATATAATAAAATGAAAACATAATTCAGCCTAGAGTGGTGTTTATTGGACTTCAGATCTAGATAATGGAAGAACATTTGAGCCAATGAGTACGGGTAAATTTAACTGTACTGAATTATCAAAGAGTTTGGTAATTGTCTGAAAATTCTGATTTAAAATATACCTTCTGGGCTATCTGTGAAATTGATCGACTACAAGGTTATTTTGTTGACGTGTCAAATTATTCAGTATGAAATTCATGATGGGTATGGGCTACTTTTAAGAAGGTGTTAACTGGATATAATTGCAGCACTGCTAAGGTCATGGATGACTGTGCAAGTGCTAAGAAAAGGATACATTTTAATTTGAAAAATAATCTAATTCCGTAATTTTATCTCGACAATATGATTGAATCTGGCATTTCAGCTCTTGTAATGTTGAGCTGGAAAGTCTTAGGGTCTTTGAAAATTGGTGGACGTGGGACATTCTAAAAAATCAGTGAATGACCACCCCTCATATTGATTGTTTGGGTTCTTTGTGTACTATAAAATAGGTGAACAGGGCACTCCTCCTTTTTGGTGGCAATCCTACATTTGTGTAACTCTAAGTAAGGCTCTTGGTTTCCCTTGATAAGGTTTATATGCCTTCTAAATGAAAAAAAAAATTCAGGGAATATATTGCGTGTGCATTTTTTTGCTTCATATTGATGAAAGTATTTCACTTAATATTGTGTTTAGTTTTTAGAATAAAGACCCTATTCCATGCTCCTTTCTATGTTTTCTTGTCCCTTTTAATTTCAACAGAGAAATTAGATGATTCATTTCTGGGACCTGACTAAAGAGAGCATATAGTTGTTAGTACACCTGAATTCCATCACATTTCTTTCAACTGCAAATAGTTTACCAAGTTTCCAGAGACTAACACTGATACTTTGCTAAAACCTTCACTTATTAATTTATGCATACATTTTTTAACCAACTGCTAAAACCAATTTTATAGTACTGTCCTCATTCATTAAAATTATTTGTTTTACTACCAAGCAAGTCAAAAAATGTCAGATGCCACAGAAGTATGCCACTTCATGAATTTCCTCTCTGAAAGGAGGCTCAGGTTTGTAACTAACATTACAATATCAAGTTTTCCCATTGTACATTTCTTGCTTTTTTTTTACAAAAAATTAAATCTCACTTTTCACAAGAGGGAGAGGCAGTAGTTTACTCAATTTCACAGATCTGTTTTTCTTAATGTCTTTCATTTAAAGTCCAATATATGCAGTCATCATAGTAGAAACTACATTCATTAAAGTAAATGCTATAATTATAATGGAAAATATATTTTAGATTTATAGTAAAACATAAAAATATGTAACCACTTTTCCTAAGTAATGTGGTTAAATAATAACTGTGGGCCAAAAATCCCTACCGCTCGCGTAATTGGCAGATTTTGGGCAATTTCGCGATCCGCAAATCTCGCTAAATCGCCAAAAATCAGGGCAGATTTTTGTTTTTGGCTCACAGGAAGCACTTACAGTTAAGGCAGGTGCTCGAGTTGAAGCTAACTGTGTAACCATTTTAGAATGGCGCCGGCAAGCTGCCAGAGTTGAAGTTGCTTACTTGCAAGTTGCAACTTCAACTGTGGCAGCTTGCCTGCACCATTCTAACATGGTTACAAAGTTATCTTCAACTCGGGCACCTGCCTTAACTCTAAGTGCTTCCTGTGGGCCAAAAATTAAACCTCAGCAGGAAGCACGTACAGATAAAGCAGGTGCCTGAGTTGAAGCTCAAATTCAGTAACGTTTTAATCAGCCCAAAACATTAGTGAGCACGGTCGAGGCTGGGTAAGTTTGCTTTAACCCCATATATGCAGTCGAAAATTAGCTGTAATACTCAAGGGAGGTTTTTGAATCCCTGAGTTTCTCGAGCGCAACCCCCGTGTAGTTCCTGTGACCAGGAGGCTGCTTTCTCCTCAACTGCTGCCCTGCTCACTCTCTGGCCCTTTATACACAAGAGGCATGTTGACACGCATAGAAGCCCCGCTCGTTTGGCCCCGCACCACACACTAGCAGTATCAAACGTCTTTCTGCCCTTTCCCAACTATGATGGACAGCTCACTCAAGGTACCTCAGCGCCTTTTGGTGCGGTGGCAAAGTTACAGGTACACATGGTCAGTGGAGACAAATCTTCTGGCCCTTTACGCAGCTGCAATGTAGGAAAAGCACTTTACATTTACCCAACGAGGTAGCACTTACTGGATTAGCCAATAGAAAGTACTCCAGTTGAGTAGAGGTATTGCACAAAACGGTGGCATCTTCGTGGATAACTATGCAGGGCAGGATTCATTCTGGCACGAGGCTCCTGTCACAAAAATTAAACCTCAACAGGAAGCACTTGCAGATATAGCAGGTGCCCGAGTTGAAGCTCAAATTCAGTAACGTTTTAATCAGCCCATAACATTAGTGAGTACGGTCGAGGCTGGGCAAGTGTGCTTTAACCCATATCTGCCTTCGAAAATTAGCTGTAAAACTCAAGGGAGGTCTTTGAATCCCTGAGTTTCTCGAGCGCAACCCCTGTGTAGTTCCTGTGACCAGGAGGCTGCTTTCTCCTCACCTGCTGCCCTGCTCGATCTCTGACCCTTTATACACAAGAGGCATATTGACACGCATAGAAGCCCCGATCTTTTAGCCCCGCACAACACACTAGCGTTATCAAACGTCTTCCCGCCCTTTCCCAACTATGATGGACAGCTCACTAAGGGACCTAGGCGCCTTTTGGCGAGGTGGCAAAGTTCCAGACACACATGGTCAGTGGAGACAAATCTTCTGGCCCTTTAGAGAGCTGCAGTGTAGGAAAAGCACTATGCATTTACCCAACAAAGTAGCACTTACTGATTAGCCAGGAGAAAGTACTCCAGTTTAGTAGAGTGCAAATCGCAAAAAAATCAGCGAGTTCGCTGGAAAATCCGCGAATTCGCGGATTTCTTTGCGATTTCGCGAGAATTCGCGGGACCGCAGATCCGCAAAAGTCGCCTATACTTATTAAATAAGGTATCAGTAAACAAGTTCAATAAATGGTATGTTGCAGTAATATCTTATTTGATAAAGCAACCATATATTTTGTTCCTGAAAATTAACTGTAAACTGAAGTGTTGAATGCATCATTTTTCATTCCTGCACATCTGATCTGGGACATCTATAAACTCCCTATTGTAAGAAAATTAATGGCAAGAGTGAGAGTTAGTGTTACTTGACGGCATGAGTGCCGGGGTTATAGTTAATTAATACTGTAACATACATTTCAGTGCCTTGGCAGTTTAAAACGCTATGTTTTAGCTGACATTTTCAACTAACTAGAACATCCCTTTAACCTTTGTTTTTTTTCGCTGAATATCAAAAGTTTTTTAATGTAAAGTAAGATATTATTACAATTTATAACTATGTCCCTTTAATCTTTGTATTTTCCAGTAAAATAAGATATCCATTACTGAGCGTGGTGTGGGGGTTGGAGCAGGGCCTGGCATGGCTGACTGTCATGTAACAATATAAAGGGTGCAGTTTTAAGTAGACTTCTGCCGGCATTCTATGATTGGTTCCAGACCCACTGACAGACCCATAGGCTGCCCGTTGTCCTACTTCCAGTAATTCTGAATAAACTTACAAATTGAAGCTCTTTAGTAGCTTACTTCACGTTCCAAGCTTTGCAAAGACTGGACTACTGCATGGATTATTTAATCCTGGCCCCATGACACAGCAACTGAACTAATGTAACCTGGTCCAGATGATGGCCTAAGAATTTTGCAGGCTGAAACGCCGTCGACTCCCACTGTGGAACTTTTGGCACCCCTACCTACGGATACCCTACACATTTAAAATGGATTCCTCTTGTCATTTGTTGCAGCGGTATCCTGAACATGTAATTAGTTGTTTTATCTCAATTGTTGTTACGCCCATCATTCTCACTGTTCATACCATGTCATGTGTCACTTGCGCCGTCACCACTCTTCATGAGCACTTGTGCTCAGTATTTTGTTGGTTACAAGTCATTGGAAGTAACGCAGTGCTACTGATTCATGTGCTTGAACACATGAAGTTAATATGTCCAGCATGTTTACTCCATTAAATATATTTTGTATTTTTTGGATTTGTTTCCCTGGTTTCTTTCCTTTTGTGGATTAAATCCTGTCTAAGTAACTGTGTCATTACACATATGTATACCTGCCCCTTGAAACGATACTCTTCAGACATTGTTGTTAGTTACAGGTTATTGCCCTGATCTCTTTAGGGTTTAATGGCTACCTCCTGTAGTCTGTTACTGTGCAGTTTTAAGTAAGGCAGACCTACTTGCTGTGTCAAAAGGATAGAACACTAAAATACATAAAAAGCAAAAAGGATACATGTTCGAGACCAAGATGGCCGCGTGAGAGCACAGGCTCCTCCGACCTCCCTTTCCAGCCTATTTATCCTGGTGAAGATCCTGCAGTTAAGCCCCACTCCTGGATCGAGCAGAAGAAGCGAAGTCCCCGACGCTTCTCCGGTCCGCCTATGGTGCTCGTCTCTGGAGTTCTGCCGGCTGGCGGTTTGCGGCCTTCCCCATCTGGAGCCGGGGGCTCGAGTGAGTGAGGAGCCCACAGCCGAACTCACAAACATTGAGGCCGTAAACAAGAAGTCACCGGTCCGGCCCCGTAAATGATCAGAAGTTACCGGTCCGGCCCCGTAAATGATCAGAAGTTCCCTCAAGATTGTTGCGGGTCCTCTGGAGTGCGCTGGGAGGTGGGGCGACATCAGGGAGACCCGGGTGCCAAGTGACTCACCTGGGCAGCCCTGTGGAGTGAGAGTGGGACTGCCCTGCATAGCTGCGTGGCGCTATACTGCGGGGCGGCGGCTCGAGGCGGACGGCGATGAACTGTGCCACAGCTGGGGGGCCAGAGATACGCACTGAGTCCCTGGGGGTAGTTGCTTGGTGGAGCTGGTCCCCTGTGGACCCCTGTGCCTGTCCTGCACCACCCGGTCACCTGAGGAGCCGAAAATAGGAATAAGTGGTGCGGGGGGAGTGCCCATTATCCACACTGCGTGAGGAGCAGCAGTGGTAGTACAGACGCTTTGTACTGGAGGGGAGATCCACGATGAGTGAGAGAGGACCGGCCCCGGAGGCGCTTTAATTGGGTGCACTCTGCTCTGCCGTGGTGAGGTCCACCTGTTGAATAAGGTGCAGGGTGCTGTGGACATTCATCTGGCACCGCGACATGAGTGCAGCCCTCAACGGAACCGGTCATCCTTTGTGCTGACTATGGGTGTCAGGTGAGGGGTCCAGTTGCTGTGGGGGCGATGGAACATCTGGAGCGGAGTGGCCCAGCCACAGTGGGGGTTTCAGTGCCTCGTTTGACATGCGAGTCAAACTACTGGCTTTGCGGGTAGAGGTGTGGGCACTACCGACTGGCGCTTTGTCCTTTGAGCACGTGGATGACCAGTGGCTGTCGGGACCGCCTGCCTGTTGACCGGCTGGAAGACCCGTGTATTGACTTGCACAGACTCCTGGGGGTGCAGCGACTGGTGTTGGTGTGTCCTGGAGACGCGCCGAGAGCCTTATGACCCTGGTCCCTGGGTGGGATCCTCTGTCCAGTGTCCGACAGTGAAGACGCAACTGCGTTGAGATGGTAACCAAGCCGGAAACCGAAAAATCCCTTCCCAGATCTTCCAAGGGGTCCAGAAATATCCAAACCAATAAGTTGGATCGTTATACCATGCCCAAAGGGTCCCCAGCTGAAATGAAGAGGGCTCCGTCAGTGGGGGAAGACAAAACAGACACTCCCACTGAACCAACCTTGACAGATCCCATTAACGGAGCCCAGGCATCCCTAGGCCAGAAAATGGAAGCCTTAGATAACAAACTGGACACGGTCACGATTGAGGTGGGATTAATACGAGCGGTTCTAACTAAGGCGAGCAAGAAAGTTAAATCACTTTAAATCAAGACGTCCAATCTGATCGACAACGTGGCACTGCTGCAACCAAGAGGTAAGAGACCTGAAGGCCTCAATAACCCTTACAGCTCGCAAACTTGATGAATATGAGGGGAGGGCCAAGCGGGACAATATTCGCATTCTTGGGGTGCCCGAGAAATCAGAGGGCCGGACACCAGATCTGTTCGTCGAAGACATTGTCCTCAACCACCTCAAGCCCAGGGGACTGAGCAACTTTACCGAAAGGAAGGCCCAAGCCTCGCCCGTTGATTGCGAGGGTCCTGAATTTTCGAGACAGAGATGCGATCTTGTAGGCGGCGCGAGCGGGGACCCCCTTGCGGTATGAAAATGCAACGTTCTCCTTTTTCCCGGACTTCACTCAAATGGTGCAGAAACAACAACAGAGCTTCCTCCCGGTAAAGAAGAAACTCAGGGACAAGTGGCTGAAGTACACTATCATCCTGGCCCACCTGCCGGTGGAAATTAACGGGAAGGCCTGGTTCTTTGATAACCCTGAGGTGGCGTCGGACTGGTTGGAGGGTGTGCATCCGAGCGAGCCAGAGGACCGAGACCGAGGTGGAGTGGATGAACAACTGGAATAAGCATAAAGAAGGCTGTGGGATTTAAAGTGTAGTATTGTACGGTCAGGGGGTGGGATGGATCCACAGCCAATATTTTAACTAGTTCTGCTTAATTGAAAATTACTGTGGGTCAACCCGGATTCGAAGGAATGTTTAGGGAGGCTGGGGTGGGGGGGCGGAGGATTCTTGGCCCTCCTTCCCCTTTTCTACTTTTAGTTAGTCTGTAGATTAGTGTTTGGGCGACAGGCACACTGCTAGTTGGGGATGGGCTTCAGCCATATGCAGGGGTGCAGGGAGGGGGAGTGGGGTTGAGAGTGAGTGGTTTTTTTTGGAAATGGGATTGTATTGTGTGCAGTTGTATTTGCAATTTGGTTTGATTTTTTTATTGCATCTGGTGACACAGCTATGATTGCACTGATTCCTTACCACCACAATGTCTGCTGTTAGACGGGGATCGGGGATAAATGTGCTCAGTTGGAATGTGAATGGTCTGGGGGATAAAAGTACGAGGGGGATGGTAAGCCAGTTGATTAGGAGACATTCCCCAGGTGTGGTGTTACTGCAGAAGACACATCTTGTTGGTAATCGTTTCATGGCCTTACACAAGGGGGGATATAAGCTGGTGTCCCATGCAGGATTCACTACGGGGTCCAGAGGGACAGGTATCTTAGTGAGAAACTCCTTTCCCCTGGCCATCCCGGCCACATGGGCTGATCATCGAGGCAGATATATTGGCATATCGGGGCTATGGGAGGGGAGAACTGTTACTTTCATGTCTGTTTATGTTCCACCAGGCCTGCAGACTGACACTTTCAGAGACTTGGGTGTCCGATTTTCCTAACTCTGCCCGTGGGTTTACTGGAGATGGGTGGGGATTTCAATGCAGTGATAAATGGTGAGGTAGATAGGCACCCAGCCCGAACTCTGAAGCCGTCCCGGAGGTGGCTTCCCGACTTCTTTGAAACAACAGGGCTTACCGATGGTTGGTGGTTGAAGAACCCAAGTGGGGTATACCACACACACGCATCTGCTGCACACCACACCCTATCCAGAATAGACTATGTACTGATACCTGCGGCCCAGGCGGCGACGGTCCGAGAGGTGCGGCACCTGGGTAGGGGAATCTCTGATCACTCACTGATCTGGCTTCGGGCAGAGGTTGGCCAACTTGACATAGGTAGAATAGCCCCCATAAATGCATGGCACTTAAGAGATCCCGCCACCAAGAAGGATATTGTTACAAGCACGGAAAGGTATTTTCATGAGCACATGGGCTCGGTCGACTCGGCATTGACCCTATGGGAAGTGTATAAGACTATTATTCGATTGGAGGTTTTATCACCAGTTGCAGGGAAAAAGAGGAAAAGTTGGGCCGAAGTAGACCGGGCGGAGGCGGAAGTGACCAAGATGGAGATTGAGGTATCCAAGGATGAGACCCCGAGGGTACACACCGGTTGAAACTCCTACAAGATTAATACAGGGGCTTTGCTAGGGATCGGGCCACAGCACGCAGACACTCAGAGCAGGATATATGAGCACGGTGATAAAGCAGGTAAACTGTTGGCATGGCTGGAGAGGGGGGAGTGGGCGTCGAGGCTAGTGCCAGAGTTGAAGAAAGGTGACTCAGATAGGATAACTGACCCGCAAATTATAGCGAATGAGTTCTCGGAATATTATTGTTCAGTATATACGTCCGCAGGGATCTATACAGAGGCAGACAGTGCAGCCATGATACACGACATTCGTATGCCCACACCGTCGGAAGATGATCTGAACTACTTAGACTCCCCTCTCACAAATTATGAATTGGCACAGGCCGTTAGGGGTGTACACTCCGGGAAGGCCACGGGCCCGAACGGAATCCCTATAGAGCTGTATAAATTGACTGCGAATAGGCTAGCTCCGTTTCTTCGCGCCATGTTTGTAGAGAGTAAAGAGAGGGGACGGCTTCCTTATGATCAGCGGGTAGCGAATATTGTTGTTATTCACAAAGCGGGAAAGCCCAAGGCGCTCTGCTTCTCCTAAAGGCCCATTTTGCTACTAAATGCTGAGCCTAAAGTGCTGGTGAAGCTCCTGGCAACAAGACTAGCTAAATTCATCACCACCCTGGTTCACCCGGACCAATCTGGCTTTATGCCGCGTCGAAATATGGCCCTTAACTTACGAAGGCTGCATGGTATATTAGGCGGTGCCCCGAAGATACATGAGCCGGCGATGCTGGTGTCATTGGATGCTACCATGGCCTTTGACAAGGCTGAGTGGCCCTACTTATTCGCAGTCTTCGGGAAGATGGGCATCGGCCCTGAGTTTATCAACTGGGTCCGTCTCTTGTATGCAGATCCACTCGCCAGGATTTTGGTGAATAATCGAAAATTTGCTGACTTTTCTTTGGGCAGAGGCACAAGGCAGGGGTGTCCACTGTCCCCAATTCTGTTTACCCTGGCTCTTGAGCCATTGGCGACGTGGGTCCGATGGGACCGGTCAATTAGAGGGCTGCGTTGGATGCCGGATTGGGAGGACAAGATCTCACTTTCCGCAGACGATATCCTGCTCTACCTCACCACTCCCAGGGAATCTCTGATCTGTTGTCTATGTGCTTACTATATTTGGGAGGTACTCCGGCTTCGCAATTAACTGGTCGAAATCAGTGCTTTTTGTCTTTAGTGGAGATCCTCTGGTAGTCCTGTATTCCTGCCCGCTACAAATTGAACCTGAAGGATTCCGATACCTCAGCATTTATGTGACGTTAGACCCGAAGTTGAGATACGCCAATAACTTGGGCCCCCCGCTGACCCGGCTTAGGAAAGATGTGGCAAGGTGGAAGGCACTACTGCTCTCCCTCTTGGGTAGGGGAGTACTCTTCAAGATGATGGCCCTTCCCTGATTCCTGTACACACTCCAGAATGCAATGGACCCAGTGGCGTCGTCCTACTTTAAAGATATTGAGGCCCTTCAACGCAGCTTCTTTGGGAGGGCAAGCCTCGCATTGCCTTCTCTAAACTTTCTCTCCCCTGGTACGATGTGGGGATTGGCTTGCCGGATCTGGGGAAATACTACTGGGCCTCCCAGCGGGCGGCAGTGAACCACGCAGTTTATGGGTCTCCCAGAGACCCCGGGTATGTGATGGATCGTGGGCAGGTACCTGGGGGCGACTTTACGAGGGCGTTATATGCCAGGGCCGGCCCTCCAAGGAAAGTACCATCTACAGGAGAGTGAGCATTACCGATAACTTCAAGTTAGGCATTCCCTACTTTACACATATTCCCAGAGGCACCACACTCCCAGACGCCTCCCTCCTGGAAGACTGAGTGCTAGATGGTCATCTCCCGGAAAAGACCATTTTGTTAATATATAAAAAAACTTATTAACAACATGGGAGACCCGCTGGCAGCCATTAGGGCACAATGGGGCGCCGATGACTTGGATCTAGATTATGAAGACTGGAGGGAGGCAGTCTCTTCTCCAAAGGTAGTGGCTATTCAAATGAGACTTAGGCTTGTGCAATTAAAGATTCTTCATAGGTTGTATGTCACGGGCCCAGGCTAGTACACATGGGTCGGGCGGAGAGTGGGGAGTGCCGGAGGGGGTGCGGGAGCTTTGAACCTTCATGCATATTTTGTGGCATTGTGCAGAAATACAGGAATATTGGGACAAAATTCACGACAAGATGCAAGAGGTGCTGGGGGTGGAGATAACACTGGAGGCTCGAAGTTGTGTCTTAAATGTCTGGGAGCCTACGGATTTGAGTGCATATGGGAGACAGTGGGTGACCCTGGCGTGTATGATTGCTAAGCGCAACAGTGCTCAGCTGTGGGGCGCCAGCCAACTGCCCCAGGTCGGAAGGTGGATGGAAGACCTGGACTGGTGCATGTATAGGGAGAGGTCGGTCTACGTTACTAGGGGTTGTCCTGTGAAGTGGGGAAAGGTTTGGGGAGCCTGGAATAGTTATAGGGGGATATCTGTGTTCCCCCAGTTGCTCAGGAAGAAGCAGTAAACACGAGTCCCTGAGATCCCTAAATGTTATTCTGTATGTATTATCTTGTAGTACGGAAATGTATATATGACAAATGTGGAAGCGGTATATGTCACCTGATGCCTTTTCATTTGGTTTTGTTAATAAAAAGAGTATTTTTTTTTTAAATACATAAAAAGCAAACCTAAACAGCACTTCAGTTGAAAGCATGCAGCTCCATCTTGGAGTGCTTTAAAAATAATGGTAAGCTATCCTGGGTCATGCATTTAATGACCCAAGAGCCTTACAGTTATTTGTTTAATTTCCTGGCAGGTTGCTCTTCTCCTTGCAGTTCCCAACACTTTTATAACATGTTGGATGTGCCCTTAGTCAGACAGGAGCAACACCAAACAGTGGAATATATGTAAGGCCATTATGGGGTACTCCTGTCCAGGAGCAGAAGATAATAAATGAGTGACTTCTGCCTGCATTATAGCTACTTCGGTAAGTTATATCTAGCAAATTTCCTTTTTTTTGTTGTTTAAAATGGTATGTTTAGCTGACATTTTCACCTAATTATAACATCACTTTAACCTTTGTTTTTTCAGTGAATAGCTGATGTGTTATTGTAATGTCAATTAAGATAATATTACCATACATAACTGTCACTTTTACATTTTAACATTTGCTTTCCTTAGTGTGTATATATATATATATATGTGTGTGTGTGTGTATGTATGTGTGTGTGTATATATATATATATATATATATATATATATCAGAAACACTCCTGACCGCTTGCGAAGCGGCAATACAGCAGGCGCGGACCTCTTCTCTGTCAAGTCAATTAGCGAAAAGCTAAGACGATATCACACCGCCTTTACAAAGTGGAATATTTATTAATCAAAAAAGTGTAGAGCTGATGCTCTTCCCTGACGCGTTTCGCTCCTTCAAAGGAGCTTGGTCACATGACGTGCCCACAGCAAATGAAACAATAAATAGTGTAAGCAAGCTCAATCACCCTTAAAAATAAGATAAAGTGCATAATGATATCGATTGGCATGATATAAATTACATGTTTCAAATAACACTTGTGTATATAAATATTGTAAGCAATTAATGAAACCCAACCAATTAAAGCATAGTGCTTAAATTCAAAGATGTTGATCAGTTATTCACTTTGTATGGGCCAAAATGAAATCAAACCCCACAAACTAAGGGTCACACAAAGACAACTCGACAAATCCATGCATAGTGCATGAGTATCTAAACAACCGGTGGAAATACAATGTTCAGAATTAATATGTTGAAATTCCCACCAAGAGATCAATCCAATGTGATCAAAAGAAATCATTTTTACAAAAATGTTTAAATTCATTCAGGAATTACCAACAAACAGATGATAAAAATTTCAACCCAGTTGTGATAAAGTTGAGTCTACTTCAGAGTAATATACTGCAAACAATATCAGACATGATTCACAGATTGTCAACCGAATGAAAAAAAAAAGCTCTTGGTAATTTGAGTGAAAAAACTCAAAAATCGGGGGCGTGGCCAACCTGGCAGCTAGATGGCCGCTCTGTGGGCGAGCTCCGCCGGCTGCACACTAATTATCCTGTAAAATCCTGAATCGCTCTACCGAGAGTACCTGCTTTGCGGATGACTGGGCAGTGGACGTCCTGGGGCACATTCGACCAAATCCTCGCAAGGCACGGACATTTGGGGTGCGAGTTACAGCCATCGTTGTCTGGCCCGGCCCAAGCGCCTGTGGCCGCCCACAGCTGCGGAGCCTGAAGCGGGAGCGGCCTCCAACCCTAGCCCGGGGATTATCGGGCCTGTGCCGTCCTGCTACGGCGGAGTACATTGATCCCCTCGGCCGGCGGCCGGGGTACTGCAAGCAACTGTTACACTGACGAGGAGGATTTGGTACCTACAGATGAAAGCAAAGTAGGTGGCGAGGCGAAGTGCTCGTACATGTGAAGTTCGGAGTCGGACAGGGCGCGTGGCCGCCATTTTGTTTGAACAAGACGGCGTTGTATGGGGCGCTATCCTTCCGGGGCTTGCTACTAGATTTTGCGGCCTCATACTCCGCTTGGCGAGTCCCTGCACCCCAGCGACCCTTCGACTTGAACTGCCTGCCGCCGCTGTATCACTGGTTGGAGTACCTTGGCGTTATACTACATAGGTGGCTGAGACGGCGAGCAACGTGGGGTGATGCCGCGAGCTGATTAACCCTGCCGAAGTCAGACCTCCGGTCTACCCCAGCACTCGCCATTATCAGCTGAAACTGTTGTGATTACTGGGTAGCGCTGGGTGGGTTGGCCCGCGCCCTGCAGCCGCCGGTCCCTCCTGTTCACTTCGAACACGTGGCTGCCTTATGCCTGCCTGGATTGTGAGGCCTGCTCTATAGCGCACCGCGGAGGGTGCCTCGACACGGCCCACAGGGCTGCGCTTCCACGCATCCACGATGGGAGGTAAGAATGATGCGAGGCAGCCCAGGCTCACCTTTGAGCAGAAACAGAAAAACAAGCAGACCTCGTCAGATCTGGAGGCCGCGGCGCCCCCTTCACAGAGCCCTACCACTGACATTGATTTCGGGGCGTTAATCATGGAGGTCAGATCAAGCCTTAAAAGTATAGACTCTAAGCTGGATGCCATGTCCTCGCAACTGGACGCTGTTAAGACCAAAGTAGATGCGCATGAAACGAGACTGGACTGCCTGGAGAATAGGAACACGGAATGCTGCGAATTCCAGCAATAAACTAAGCAGCATATTACTAACATTGAGCCGGAACTGGAATTCATGCGCGCCAAAACGGATGACTTGGAAGCACATTCCCGGAGATCTAACATTCGGATTACAGGCATTCCGGAAACGGGCAATACCGGGAAAATGGAGGTGTTTGTTACGGATCTCCTGCACGAGTTGTTCGACCCAGAACTTTCCCAGGTGTTCACGGTAGAGCGGGCACACAGCGCTTGGTAAAAAGCCGCCGACGGGCGCTCCTCCTCGACCTATACTTGCCAAACTGCTGAACTTTCAGGATAGGGACCGTGTCTTGCGACTTGCCCCGGAGAAGGGTAAGATCACCCATAAAGGCAATCACATCTCCTTCTACCCTGACTTTACTCCCCTTGTTCAGGCGGCCAGGAAGGAATTTATGCCGGCCAAGAAACTTCTGATGCAAGCCGGAATCCAGTACTCCTTACTGTACCCGGCAAAACTGAAAGTGATCCATGAGCACACCGCGCACTTTTTCACGGACGCGAAATCGGCCATGAAACTTGCCAAACACATCTGCGGCCCTGGTGCTCGACGAAAGTCGCCAAGACTGGAGGAAGACGCTGGACAACTTAGTGACAATGATTGACAGGCTTGTGACTTGCTTGAACATGCTGCCCTTCTATGGAACTTGTTTCGTTTGGTCTGGGCGATCTATATGAGCTCTGTGAACGAGGGGTCCGCTTCCGTGGCCTGAACTGCTTGCCCACGCTTGGGGGAGAAGCTGACTGTGAGCTGTACACCAGGTCTGTGACATTTTTTCTACGTACAGGATTACAGGTGGTCACTCCGTGAGGCGGGACACCTTTAGGGTGCGGACTCTCTCCTTATGTGTGCAGCCACCCTGAACAATCAGGGGTGTAAGCTGGGAGCACCTCGCCCCCATGGGGTATCTCCCATTGTTCGCGTTCCTAGTTAACCTATGCGCTATTCAGAGCGCTAGCGGGGATTTATCGCAACCTGATTGGGGGGTTGGCGTGGGTGGGGGGAGGAGGGGGCTGTTGGGGGTTCTGTTTATGGTTCTGAAATGGTGCATTACGGACTGTCACATGTCTTATTTACTGCGCAGGGTGCTGTTGTGCGTACTTTATGCGGGGCTTATGTGGATTGCGGAGGTGGGTACAGTGGGAGCCCTGAAACTTCTGCAAAGATTCCGATATGGGGGCGTTAAACTGTGGACCTGGAACATTTGGGGCCTGGGGGACTACAAGAAAGCTAAGCTGATGCATGGTATGCTTGCCAGACATAATGTAGACATTTGTTTTCTACAAGAGACACACATTAACACAACCCCCTCGCCCAGATTGAAACACTCTAGATGGTCGCATATATACTCCGCCATTTACTCTAATTACGCTAGAGGGGTGGCTATACTTGTACGTAGAGGGTTAGATTGGCGGGAACACACTTGTGTGCTGGATAAGGACGGAAGGTATGTTTATAGTACACGGATCGTTGCAGGGGTGGCCGCTTATACTGGCTGCCATCTATGGTCCGAACGTGGATGATCCAGACTTCTTTAGGAGCGTCTGGGCACAGATTGTGTTACTAGATTGCCAGTTGATTGTTATGGGGGGGGATTTAAATGTTGTGTTGGATGATGAACTAGACCGGAGGGGTGTGGGTAGGCCCACGCATGCTAAAGCGCGTCAGGCTGTTCTTGATGTGATGGATGAAGGATTGCTGTCTGATGTGTGGAGAATTAGACACCCCGGAGTAAAGTCGGGGACTTGTATTACATGCCATCATGCTGCCTGGTCTCGCCTGGACTTCTGGCTGGTGTCACCTGAGGTGGCGACGTGGGTAAGGGAAGTTGACATTCAAGCTAGATCGCTCTCAGATCACGCCCCCTGCATGCTGGAACTGTGTGTTCCCAACGCCACAAATAAAGTGTTCTCATGGCGCCTGCCCCCTCACGCTCTCACAGATGTAGTTTTCACTGAGGAAATCAGGACAGATATTGTTAAATATTTTGAAGAAAACGAGGGATCACCTTCATCAGAAGCCATTGTATGGGACGCTTTTAAAGCGGTGATCCGGGCCAATATATAGCGAGACAGGCGGGGGTACTGCGTACCATCCGTCAGACACTAACCCAGCTGGAACGTGAGCTACAAGACCTGGACCTGGCCTTCTGCCGGGACCCGACTTTGGACCTTGCTGGTCAACTTAAGGCCAAACTGCTTATCTTTAATGAGGAGGCGCAGCGGAAGGTGAAGTTCCTGGGGAAACAGGCCGAAGCCCGCAGATATGGTGAGGGGGGCAGACCAAGTAGAACTCTGGCCTCGGTTGATAGCCCCTCGGACGCAAACACATTACATACATACTATTCACAATAGTGAGGGGTCCCTAGTTGTAGGCCAAGAAGCGGTGCTGAACGCCTTCACTGACTTTTACACATCCCTCTACACCACTAGACAACCCACAACCCCTGCTTCCCTGGACAGTTTCCTGGATTCTATTGCCCTTGTTTGGTTCAATGATCACCACAGACAATACATGGACCTCCCCGTTACCGTTCAGGATATAATTCAAGTAATTAAGAGCATGCCAGCAAACAAAGCCCCTGGACCTGACGGCCTGACGATGACCTTTTATAAGACGTATGCGGAGGAATTGGCGCCGAAACTACACTTTGTGTTTTGCCCTCCCCACAACCAGTTAGTCAAACTACTCTGTGGGGCGTTCCACCTCTGTCAGGACACACAAAATGTGGTGGATGCAAGGCCTGTACACTTACCTTGGAATGTACGACATTCATATATAATGATCTGACTTACACCCTTAAGGACCACAGTAACTGCAACACCACAGGGGTCATCTATGCCATCAGGTGCCCCTGTGGTTTACTATATGTGGGCCAAACGATTCAAAAAATCAAATGCCACATCCTCCAACATGCCAGTAGAATATGTTGCAAACCACAGGGGGCACTCTTGGTGGACCACTTTACTAGATTTGAACATGACCCCAACAGTATTTAATGGTGGTCATTGAGAAAGTGAGAGCTAACCCCAGAGGAGGAGATTTGACTACCATTCTGAATAAAAGAGAGTGCAGGTGGATACACCTATTGGATACTGTATGGACAGGATTGAATGAAATGGAGATCAACAGACAGGTGTCCCTCCTGGTGATATAATCATCAGTTGTTATATCACTGTTTTACATGTACTCTATTGACCGCAGATCTGATATTGTAATGTAATTTTGTTCTATCACTTTGTATGTTTACAGTAATGTAATTTTGTTTTATTATATTGTGCGTTTATATTCATGTCTTGCACAAAAATACTGGTTTGTTTTATGCAAATCTCACTTCGTTGTAATAATTGTATGCCATATCTGAATGTAGGAGTTGAGTATGCCTTATAATACACCACTGTGCCCTTAATATAGGAACCAACACAAACAGGATAACTAATCGCTTAAAATTGGGGTTCCAGCGTATAATTCTTTAATCCCAGGTATTTTATTCCATCCAGTTTTGCATTTAGGAGTCCCATACCCATACCTAATTATAGTTCGATACTTCGATCCTGTTTATAAATAGTGCCACTGACCTTGTCATTCTTCGTTTCAAGATGGCGAAACATTAGATACAGTTGCACCGCCACACGATAGTCCCCTTTTCTATGTCGGGTTTACAATAATACAGTCTTCCGCATTCCGGTTTACACTAATACAGTCCTCCGCATTGTGGGTCCACCACGGAGCTGCCTTATAATACACCACTGTGCCTTTATGAATTGTTCGATGTTGGTCCATAACCTTTTATCAACTGACAAAAACGAGATAATTAATCGTTTAAAAATGGGAGTCAAGCATACAACTCTTAATTTATTCCATCAAGTTTTGTAATTAGGAGTCTCATACCCATATCTAATTATGGTCTGATACTTCGACCCTGGTTACAAAATAGTGCCATTGACCTTGTGTAACGGGGTCGGGACGGGAGGCCGGGAAGAATGGTGGACCCCTGATTATACCTCCCCTTCTACCCTACAGACTGGAACATCGAGGGATGATTGGGAACCAGAGGAGGAACCGACCGAGGAAACGTACACTGGTTCCTTTAAGTGGGCGTATGACGACTGCGGTGAGGCCCCGCCTACAACTGACGTGGACATTCCTGGATGGATGAAAGCGGGGGAAGCCCTATACGCGTCGTGTGATGTCACCGAAGGATCGAGGGACGAAGAACGCGAGGAGAACCGGATGAAGAACGCGAGGAGAACCGGACGGAGAAGCAAGGAGAGGACGGAGGAGACGGAAGAACTGAAAGCGGAGGAGAGCCAGGACACCTTGCAATTATTTGTTCCAAGATGGCCGAACATTAGATACAGTTGCACCGCCATAGGATAGCCCCTTTTCTATGTCGGATTACACTAATACAGTCTTCCGCATTGTGGGCTCACCGCGGACCGGTGCGAGACGCGAGGATCTCAGATACTTCGAATGAATTAGGTAAGCGCCAGGACCTCGTACCTCACTAAAAAAGTCGGGATCTTCACGGGTGTTTCGTATTTATACCTATGTATGTTTTCCCTATTTAGTGATCAATACCCAAAAGGACTCCTGAGGCACGGCCACCAGTACGCTGAAGGGACATGTAAAATGAATCGCCCCTCGCAATTTTTGAAACTTTGACATCGCATGAGTTAGGTAAGCTCCATGAACCGTTTTTGCCCAACTTACAAACAGGGTGGGACTTGCAATAGTTTTTTCAATACTTATACCGAGTTTTGTTTTCCCTCTATAGCGGTCCGAAATTAACAAGGAATTTTGAGTCACAGTGCTCACTAGTATCAGTACGCTGAGAAAAAACAGGATCCAAGTATTCCACACTACTGATCCTAACAGGTATTATTACCATGCCCTTCTTGTTCTTTTTGATGAACTTTCAGAGTGAATCGGTTTATCCGAATATGCCCATTCCTTTTGTAGGGATTGTCTACACATTTGAACAGCCCCAGATTGGTTCCTCCAGGTCGTCTACACTATATATCAAATAAGGTAATTCTTTCACCTCCCTTATTCAGATCATGAGTGATTTTATCAATTTCAGGTCCTCAATAAACTGTATGGTTTTTTAGGAGGACATTTCATTAATTGATCAAGATTAAGAAAAATATACTAGAATCACTTCTTCCGTTAGGGTAAGCTATTGACCCTCGGTCTCTCTCTTTTTTAACTCAATAATTTTGTCAGCAACAGCTTTCATAGACGAATACATTTCTTTGTCTTATAGGGTCATCTAACAATATAAGGTTGCCCGTCCTAGTCCTGATGAAGACTCGCACGGCCCAGGCTTAACTCACCGCGAGGCCAAAAGTCGAGTTGAAACGTCGACGCTCATTTGATCTTTGACCTGGACCTATACACCATCACCTCCTTGTGCATTATAACTACCTGTTGTATCGGTTTCCAAATGAACTTAAATTATGGATGAATTGATTTATGGCCAGGTCCCATAACAGGGATGATTGTTGATCCTTTTGTGTAATAACCAAAAACTGTGTTCTTTTCATGTCACGAATCTTTGCAATTCTTTTCTTTCCTTTCTTTATCACTGAACACCATCTGACTCACATCTTTCTATTTTGCACGCTCCCCTTGGGGCAACCAATATGACCTATATGTACTGTAAACTTTTTACATTTTTCAATAGTAGTAAAAAATAAATAAATTACCACATATTTATCTTGCTGTTGCTTTGTGAGATTGTTTAATTTATTGATGAAGAGTAGATTACTATACTGTATCAATTGAATTATGAAGTGTTGACTAATTGTGATATTGTGAAGAAATAGTCTTTGGACCATTGTATTATATTATGGTTTTGTGGCCATCCTGGGCAGCAAGTGGTGCAGGGGGCAATGGCCAGGCACCTGGCACAGATCACGCAAAACAGGGAACATAACATTCCTCGAGCTATTCCCCATCGTGGTGGCTCTGTCGATTTGGAAACACAAGCTGGGCAATATGAAGCTCACAATCTGGTCTGACAACAAAGGGGTGGTACAATCTATCAACAAAGGGGCAGCCAGGTGCCCAGAGATACTGACACTAATGCGCCATATGGTTAAATTACAGTTGGAGGGCAACATAGACCTGAGGGCACAACACGTACCAGGGGTGGAGAACGAGTAGGCAGACACCCTTTCAAGAGCGCAGTTGGACAGATTCAGGCAGCTGGCACCCAGGGCAGATCAGGACATGACCCCTTTTCTGGTGCACCTGTTGGACATTGCGGGGTAGACGTCGCCATATTGGTGAACCAGGCCCTCGCCCCCCGAAGCAGCCAAGAGATACAGGAAGTATGTGAGCACGATAATGCAGATAGGGGGTATCCAGAGCCTAGATGACGCCGGGTCAACAGGCACAGCTGTGGAGAGGTTCATTCTTTGGGCATACAACAGTAATAAATCAAGGTCCTGGGTCCAGGCGCACCTAGCGGCAGTGACACACTTTACCAAGTTAGCGGCTGGGCACGACCCAGCGGCATCACACTACATCAAAGCAGCCATGAAGGGCTGGAGGCGAGCCAAGGCAAGAGAAAGGACAGCAGACGGCCAATAGATTTTTCTAAGCTGGCTCTCCTGCTGGAGGCCTTGAGAGGCGTCATGAGGGACGCATTTGAGCT